>NW_020954619.1:17861870-17909128 GCF_900497805.2 Vombatus ursinus
ATTCCAAGGTTTTCAAATATCTGTTTATGAAACCCTATTATTCCAATTAATAAGTGGAAATCAATAAACTAAAGTATCCTTCTCTTCCTATTACTCCATTTTCCCCTTGATGTTATAATCTGACAACAGTCAATCAATCAACATTTATTAATCATCTACAATGTGCCAGGCACTGTGCTAGAAACCAAGAGTAAAGAGACAATAAAGTAATGGATATAAGTAATTTGATAGTTATTTTTTTATAAAAATAACCAAATCCAATCAGTGAAAGTCCCACCTTTGATTTTGATATTTGAAGTGGACTAATTTAAGTGCCTATTATATGATTCTCCTTTTTAGCCCTTAAGAACTATTTCAGTTGAAAACTCTAAATTTAGGTCTATAGTGCACAAAACTCATCATTTTTCTTTTCAAAATTTGGCAGATTCTGCAATCCTTTACAATAACATTCTCTGCAGGTAAAACTATTCCATTCATTTTTTTGGCCTAGAAAATTGAAAAAAAAATTCATTGTTGTACAACCTATTACAAGGCCACTTTTATTTTTTCTTTAAATTTCAAGATTAGAAAATCTTCAATAAAGAATGTCAGAAATACCTTTGAATAACTCAACATTGCATTCATGGCCAGCATCCTGTTTTTGAAGTTCAAACTTGTAAGCATAGAAAAGGAAGTCCTAGACTGAAATTTCATCATTGTTTCTGGAGCAGAGCTAGGTATTATACCATGATGAATTTGCATTTATAAAATTCTTGATTTCATACATCACCATTAGACACAAAAGACACTTTTCAGAATTGGGGACACACAAGCAGGACATAAGTTATTGTTCTGTTTTGCTTTGTTTCTAAAATACGAATGTAAGTTCCATTAGAACTAGCAAATGCTGACTCTGTGAACAAATGCTTTTTGAGGAAAAGATTCATGGCTTATTTAATTTTTTATCTCTCTCATCACTTAACACGTTGAATTGTGAACACTGTAGATAATATCCTATATATGACTGTCCAAATTAAAGTATGAGCCTGAGAATCACAGACTTTGGATTTTTGAGATAGAAGGAACCTTAGAACTTGTCTGGTTCAACTCTCCCATTATATGATTATGAGATCACAGAGAATGTAAGGAATGTCAGAGGTCAACCTGCCTAACCCCTCTCATTTAATCAGTGAAGAAACATAGTTCCTGAAAGGCTAAATGAATTTCACACAGGTAGTAATTGGCAGTGCCCAGACTCAAACACAAATGACCCAGCACCAAAAATAATAATCTTTCTATGACACTATGAGGACTTGTGAAATTAAATGACTTGTCCAAATTACACAGCCATTTAGGTTTACAACCTAGGGCTCCTGGTTCCAAGGGTGGGGGTGGGGAGGAGTATAATTTCACCACATGCTTTCATGCCCATGCTTAAAGCATTCTTTTGATGAGAAACATGTCAAGGATTACCATTGTAATTTCAATATCTTCTTTCTCTTGTTTTTGTTGTTTTTTTTATATGGAGTAAAAAATATCAGCAATAGTTAGATAACTTTTTTGTTGTGTTTTTTTTCTTGGTTCCCTATATAAAAGGAAGTAAGTAATATTTCTATGGAGGCAGGTAGGTGGCTCAGTGGATGAAGCACTAGACCTTGAGTCAGTAAGATCTGAGTTCAAATTCCGCCTCAGACACTTAGTAGCTGTGTGACCCTAGGCAAGTCATATATTCTCTCTTTGTCTTAATCCACTGGAGAAGGAAATGGCAAAATATGTCAGTATTTTGCCAAGAAAACCCCATGGACAGTGTGGTCATAAAGAGTCAGACATGACTGAACAACAGCAACAACAAATATTTCTATTATGTATAAGATTTCCTTTCCTTTTATTTACTAGTTTTTATTACTTGCATTGGACATAATCATTCAAAGCAGGTGTAATCTGGGGGCTTTTTAAGAATCGACTCAGAATGATGAGTGTTTCCTTCTATGATTTATCCAGATGATGAAGAATTGGCCGGCATTTTAAATAGCCACAGATAGCATAATTTTACTGTTTTCTTCTTTCATGTGAGTGCCAAACATGCTTATCTTAAATCTCATGATAATAAACTAGAATTTTCTTCTTTTCTTTTCTTACATTAAGAAGGGAACATTCAGTGTTAAAGTCACAATAATGAGATTTCCTCTTGAAGGAATTTTTTGGATAAGCTACTGGGAACCAGAAAAAAAAAGCAAAGTATAACCCAATTATATCTCATTTGGCTCAGAGAACAAAGAGATGTTCTTTCTTGGAAGCTGGCATTAAGAGTACAAAGTTCTATAGACCCAGTTTGGCAGACAGAAAGTGAAGAATGATCCAGACTTCCATTCATTCCAGAGAGATCTCTCCAGGCTGTCCTCATCATTAGGTCAATGTCTGTTTTACTTTTTACAAATTGGTTCACTACAGTCATGAATTCTTCTTTCCAATGAGAAACAGGATCATGTGTGAGTGGTAAATTAATTTCTGTGCTATAATTGAATGGTGCATTCAAGTTGGACAAGACTGAAAAATGAATTTTAAAGTATTTTGAGAATGTGGGGAATGATACAGACTATGCTATTATTCAGCACAATTTTATCTATTGTTTTATGCTATGATTCTCCACTCAGCCCTTAGCCCTTCCACATAAGTCCTTCTCAAACCTTCTTAAATTAGTGAAAGAGAAGAAGAATAATTTTCCCATGCCAATGTATAAAATTCTTTTTATAGCTTAAGATAAGGTGTTAAAAATTTGCATGTGGCCAGGACATACACTTGCTCTGTCTTGGCAGGCCCACTGGCAAATCATAGCCATGATCTTCCCATCTAGCTACCATACTCTGACATGTCCTCTAAAAATTACATAGACAAGTGCAGCTGAACATTTTCAGAACCAGGTGACTGTATATGCCCAAGGGTCTATTCCCCTCTTCAAGTTTTTTTGTTTTGTTTTGTTTTTTAGTGAATATAAAGGAGAATGCATGGAGTGTGTTTAAATAGCTAGAATCCACCTTATTTACTCAAGTATCATGTTCTTATCAGAACAGACAAAAGGAAAATCTGACCCAATGCTTCTTTACATTTTCAAGTTAAAAAGACCTTTAAAATTTAAATCAATACAAAGTCTTTCACTGCAAATCTATATGCTCATTCAGACTATTTAGAAAATTATGTAAACAAATTAATATCTATCTATCTATCTATCTATCTGTCTGTCTGTCTGTCTGTCTGTCTGTCTCAGGCAGCCAGGTGTGCTTCCTCATCTGTAAAAATGAGCTGGAGAAGGAAGTGGCAAACCATTCTAGTATCTTTGTTGATAATACCCCACATGGGGTCATGAAGAGTCAGATGACTGAAAAAAACTGAACAACATCATCTATCTCAGGATCAGACTTTTCATGGATGAAGCTGTCCTTTCTGTTTTCTTTAGGGTAAATATCCCCAGTTCATTAAACTGATCCTCAAATAATGTGATGTTGAGACCCTTCACCATTCTAATTGTGCTCCTCTGGATGCCCTCCGGCTTATCAATGTCCTTCCTAAAATGTAGTACTACAAACCAAATTCAATGCTCCAGAAGACTACTGCCTTCCTAATCCTGCATATTATACCTTTGTTAAGTCAATCTAATTCCACATTATGTTTTTTTGGCTGCCATATCACATTATTGGCTCATATTGATCTAGGATCAACTCAGTCTCCAAGATCTTTTCCACTTCTTGGATCCTCAGTTTTCCCATCTATTAAATAAGGATAATATTTGCCAATTCCACCTCACAAAGTTGTATAAATTTTGATTTATATCAAATGTATTTTATATGAGGGAACTAGGACTCTGACTTCTTAGATTTTTCCTCTTCCCTTCCTTATGACACTCCTTGGCATAAATTGTTAATCTATGAATTTTCTAGCATTTGTCTAAAATAAAAAAATAAGGAAAAGGCTCCATGGATCTCAGTTGAGGAAAGTGGGTGTTTGGATAGTCTAATGGTTAGAGAATAGGACCCATAAGACAAGGCTTTGAATTTGGGCCTCAATAAGAGTTTTGATATAAATTTGTTCTGAGAAAATTTAATGGCCTACTAGGAAACTGGGACTGTTGAAGGAAGCATGAATGTGAGAGTGCAATGTCAGATGGCCTTCAGAATGGAGGGACATCAGTAGTAAGGACCAAGTAGCTTTCTGGGGAAAGCCCTAGATTCCACACTATGTGGAATTATGCCTTCAAGGAGATCCTAATTTGTTTTTTAAATAGATTTTATCCAAATCTTTTGTTTTCATATCATCTAGATTTTCCCTTTCATTTCTTCTTCTCCCACTTCCAGAGAGCCATACCTTAAAATGAAGAATTAATAAAGAAAATAAAAGTTTCAGTAAATCCAGTCAATACTTTGAAAAACTCACGTAATGATTAACACCCATGGACCCTGACTTCTGCAAAGGAGCTGGGCAGATGCCATTTCATATCCCTTCTTTGGGGCTAAGCTTGGTCATTATAATTTTGCAATACATGCCTAAATTTAAGGTTGCATCTTTTCTCTTCTCCCCTCCCAGAGAGCTATCCCATATAACAAAGAATCTTTTTAAAGAAAAAGAAAAGCAGAGAGGATTCTGGGAAGATGGTAGATTAGGCCAGAAAGTTTAAAGCTCTCAAGATTTTCCTCCATAAAGAGATAAAATAGCACTTCTGGGCAAACACAGAGCCATGAAAAAAAAATAAGAGTAGGGCAGAAGAGGGGTCCTCCTGGGACAATTGGAGATCTGAAGAAAAATCCTGGATGAGAGTTTCCTCCCTGTGAAGAGTAAACACCTCCAGGCTAGGGTGGGCTTTAACAAGCAGCAAGCCCCTTAAACAACAGGCAGCTGCGCCCTGGGGTTAGCTGAGTTGGGAGGCTGCCTCTGCCCCAGCCACAGGAACTTTTACCCCCAGAACAATGAGGGCAGTTGAGCATCTAACCTAGGGAAAATCGAGGGAACCTCTGCTGACTAGGAAGGCCAGACCCAGGTGTGCTGTGGGTGTGAGAAGGAACCAGCACATGCTGGGTGAGTGCAGAAACAGTGGGGGTGGGGACTCCTCTGCTGTGGGCACTAGTACAGGAGGCTGGAGGTCTTGATTTGAGTTCAAGGTCAGAAGGGAGACCTGAAAAGAATTAGAGACACCATCCCCCATACCCTAGGACTAGAGTGACTGATTTTAAAAACTAAATGATAACAAGAAAGAAAAAAAAAGCACAGGAGAAAGAATCCAACCATAGAGAGCTACTATGAGAATAGAGAAGATTGGGGTTTGTCTTCAGAGGAGGTTACTGAAGTAAAGAAACCCTATTCTACCCCAAAGAGTAATGTCAAATGGTCATCTGCCCAAAAAGAACTCACTGATGAACTTAAAAGACTTTAAAAATCAAATGAGAGATTGAGAAAAAACTAAAAAGAAAATAAGAATAATACAAGAAAAACAAGAAGATTTTGAAAAGAGTGTCAACAAATTAGAAAAGGAGATCCAGAATCTTAAGGAAGAAAATGACTCTTGAAAATCACAATTGGGCAGGGGAAGCCAGTAAAGTTATAAGTGATGAAGAAATTTAAAAAAAATAAAGAACGAAAAAATAGAAGAGAATGTGAAACATCTCATAAGTAAATCAATGAATCTAGAAAACAGATCAAAAAGAGAAAACATAAGAATAATTGGACTACCTGAAAGTTCTGATCAAAAAAAGAATCTTGATACAATAATACAAGAAATAATTGAAGAAAATCGTCCTGAAGTATTAGAACAAGAGGGGAAAGTAGAAATAGAAAAAATCCACCAATCACCACCTGAAAGAGATACTATGAGGAAAACTCACAGGAATATCATAGTCAAATTCAGAAACTCTCAGATCAAGGACAAAATATTATGAGGGGAATAGGAGGATAAGGGAGGGGCTGCTAGAGAGGGGATATGTTAAATAATAGGAGGGTAAGGTAGCAGGTAGAAGTAAAATAGAGAAAGGGGAGATAGGAAAAAAAAAGATATGCACAAACATAAAAACAAAGATTAGGAGTAGAATCTCTTAGAGAAAGTATATGTTTATGTATGTATGTGAATATATGTATAAGTGTATGTATATTATCAATACCTACATATAAATATATTCAGTGCTCAACTGTAGCCTTCGGGTGGTGGGTAGGGGGGAGAGAGGGGGAAAAGAACAAAGTAAAAAGTGTACAGCAGAGAACAAAAGAAAACCTACAAGGAAGTAAAGAAAAGATGGACAGCTTTCAACATAATGGACAATATTTAATACATAGGCTTTCTTGAAATGAAAAGTTATTGCTATATATTTTGAATCCTCTTCTATGTTCTGCTGTACACATGACATTTTTTTCTTATTTTATATTTAAGTTTATAATGTTTCTTTGTCTTTTCTTATGTATTTAATTGTTAGCATTTGTCTAAAATGAAAAAATAAGGAAAAAATAAAATAACTATAAACAATTAAAAAAAGAAAAAAAAATCAGCAAAACTGATTTTAAAAATCTGAAAATTATTCCACAGCTCTAGCCCTTCTATTTTTACAAATAAGAGGAAGAGGTATATTCTCAAATTTCTTTTTTAAGGTTGGCTATAGTCACCCAGCTAAAGGTGAATAAGCATTATTATGTGCTAGGCACTGTGCTAAGTGCTGTATAAATATCCTCACAATGATTCTGTGAAATAGGCACTATTATGATACTTATTTCACAGTTGAGGAAACTGAAGTTAAGTGACTTGAATAGGGTCACACAGCTAGTAAGTGTCTGAGGTTGGATTTGATTTCAAATCTTTCTGATTGCAGGCCTAGCACACAATTCACAGTGTCACTTAGCTGCCTCTGGGAAACTCAAATCTAAATTAACCTGTTAAAGTTACAGCAAAAACTCCTTGTCCCTGGTTTGAGGAGTTGGAATATCAACTCATCACCAATCCCTCAGGAGTTTCCCTCACTTCCACCCCAAGTCACTCCCCATGTAGCATGAGTTAACATCACTCCAGAACCCTGCTGAACCTCACACTGGGGTCTCTGTTCCTCCCCCTCTTCTTGATAAAGATAAAAATCCACCACACTTCACTCTTACTTGGTGTCTAATTCCATTCAGAATCCCAATGGCCCTGCTATGTTTCTATTCTCTTTGACTTCCCCTTTTTATTGTGAGTATTGTCCCTCAAGATAGCTGGCTTGCTTTATTTTTTCTCTGCTGACTCTCATTGTCTTTCCCTGCTGCCTGTACTGTACTTTGTAATACGAGCTTATCATTTTTTTTTTTTTAGGCAACTGGGGTTAAGTGACTTGCCCAAGGTCACACAGCTAGTAAGTGTCAAGTGTTTGGTCTGAGGCTGGATTTGAACTCAGGTCCTCTTGACTTCCATGCTGGTTCTCTATCCACTGTGCCACCTAGCTACCCCACCATATGAGCTTAACCTTAAGCTGCATTTTAAGACCAGGGCCGTGCTTAATTTTATAATTTTGCAACATTCATTTTTGATTGCTTTATGGAAGTTGTTCTTTTTACCTGCATTGTTGTGCTGTGTATATTGATTTCTTGGCTCTGCTTAACTTTACTTTGCATCAAGTCATATAAGTCTAAGTCTTTCCATGATTCTCTGAAGTCACCATATTTGACATTTCTTACAAGACAGAATATTCCATTGCATTCATGTACTGCAATTTGCTTGGCTATTCCCCAGTTGATGGGGATCTACATGCTCTGTTTCTAGTTTGTTTTTTTGTTTGTTTTCTACTACAAAAAGTGCCCCTACAAATATTTTGGTGTATAGGAGGACTTCCTTTTTATCACTGATCTCTTTGGAGTATATGCATAATAGCAGAATATCTGGGCTTAAGTGTTTGGCCATTAGAATCACTCTATTTAAATAACTCCAAATTGCTTTTCAGAATGGTTGTATCAATTCATGGTTCCACCAACAATGCATTTTGGCCAATTTACTGGAAGTGAGAGGAACCCTCAGGGTCACTGCAATTTTCATTTCTCTTGTTATTAGTGATTTGGAATGTTTTGTCATATTCTTGTCAGGAGCTTGCAGCTCTTCTTTGAGATCTCTTTGTTCATAAGAACAAAACCACTTTAACCACTTCTGTATTAGAAGTGGATCTGCAGGTGTTAAGATCAATCTGCATCTTTTTTCAGAGAATGCCAAAAAAAAGATCTCTCTCTCTCTCTCTCTCTCTCTCTCTCTCTTTCTCTCTCTCCCCATCTCTCCCCCTCTCTCCCTCTCCCTCTCCTTTTCTCTATCTTGATCTCTCTCAAACATGTACTTTTATGGTAATGTGCAATTGTGCAATGAAGTGTCTGCTGTTTAGAGAGTACAGAGGTGGAACTAGGAAACAAGGGCCACTTAGCCCATCTCTCAGTCTGATTAATACCTCTAGAGGTAATGCTTTAGACAATTCAGGTTAGAAAGCATTTTTGCAAAGAGCTCTGCTATTTTCAACTGACCATTTCTGAGCTCTCCAAATTATCTTTCAATATCATCTTTCGTGAAAAGAATAAACATTTATCTTATTGTGCTGACCATTTGCAGTAGCTTAGTTTTCCTTAATTAGGTTTTAGGAGTCAACAATTTTGTTACCCATCCACCCCCCCACCCCAACACTCAATAAATCCCAGTATATCAGGGACTATTGAAGTTTTATCATTTGCAAATTACTTATACTAGCAGTCAGAAAGAGCAATAACTTGTAGTCAGCAAATCAAGTTCTCAGCCCACAGCCCACATTTTTTTAATTGTGTGAAGATGGACAAGTTAATCTTTTGGAGACTTTCTCAGCAAAATAGTGATAATAATGATTCCATTACTCCTCTCACAGGGTTACTATGAGGAGAATGCTGTGTAAATCTTAAAGCAATATATAAATATAAGCTATTATACTATCATTTCTTGATGGAACTCATTTCAGTAGTTAATTTAAAAATAATTTACAGTAGTTCATTCAAAAGTAGTAGATAAGGCAGTTCATTCAAAACACATTTATGGACCATTTACATTGCATAGTACCATGCTAGCTAGGTGTTGGAGAGGCTTCAGCAGGGTTATACTCTCCAATCTACCTCTTCCCACACAGGGCAGCAAAAAGAGATGGCCCAAATCAGTACTAATCAGTGGTACTGATAAGTACTATCAGAGATCAAAACAAGACATCAGTAGGGGCCAGAAAGGACAAGTTGCTTAACTTTCTGAGGCATGATTTTATAAGACAATCTCACCTCTAAGGCAAATCTATACCCTGGGCTCCCAGGATGGATATAATTAGGGGTGGATATGTGTGTGTGTGTTCCATTTTACCACATTACCACATTATGCAAAATTTAAAAACACAGATGGCATAAAAAGAAAGAAAAATAATACTTGATGAGACAAAAATAAGGTGACATAAATGAATTATTAAGCAATGATATGTGATTTACTAGAACATGAATTTACTTTGTCACCAGAAGACCTGGATTTAAACCCTGACACTACCTGCTTCATTACCTGTTTATCCTCGGGAAGTCATTTAACCTCTTTCAGACTGTTTACTCACCTATAAAACGGAGGGATTGGATTAGATGACCTCTAATGAATCTTCTAGCTCAGAATCTATGTCCTTATAATTATTACCATGGTTTATCTGTCATGATATTTTTAGAATAGTTATTACTGGGACAGCCAAGTAGTTTACCAGAACTACAATTTTAAGACATAAATGAAACCTAAAGATTTTTTTTACTTGTATTTATTTTTTTCTAGATTAAAATTAACTATATTTTAATATCATTGTATAAAATGCTAACTGATCTTAATAGAAAACATAATTGGTTTCACAACTCTCAAAAATAACCTAAGGAACATTTTTTCTATGCTATATTTAATAATAGCTCAGAGATAATGATATCAAATTGGGAGAGGGGAGGAAAATTTACAAGCTAAGTAATAGATTGTATTCATAGGTCTCTTAGGATGGGGACTATCTTCTCTTTTCCTTCGAATTGCCCAGATTCCAGCAGAGTTCCCTATAGATAGTAGGTACTTAATAACTGTTTCCTGGAGGATTCAGCTTCCGGAAGCCAAGATGGCAGAGTAAAAAGGTAGTCGCTCTCATCTTCCCCTATCAACCTCTGAAAACCCAGAAAATATCACCCCAGAAAAAACCCTGGAACAGCTGAACCAGAAGAAAGACAGGGTGCAGCAGTGCAGTAGCCCAGGTAGCTAGAGGGATTAACGGGAAAGGCCCCTCTTACTCTTGAGGAAAGGGAGCAGTACTGAACCAGGAGTTGCCCAGCCAGCTAGTGGAAAGACCCACTTTAGCACACTAGGAGGAGATTCTGGTGCCTCAGCATTCTACAGCAAATGGGTCTTCCAGTCCCTCAGCAAAAATAAGGGAAGCAGCACTACAAAGGGCCCTAGGTTGATAAGCACCCTGCAGCATTCCTCTGAAAGGAGCTGAAGAAAGCAACCTAGAGTTGCCTGAAAGTTCCAGCCTTGTTGACTCCAGCCCAACACCAGGTACACTATCAGAACCCTACAGCCTCCAACTGCCAACCAGGAGGAGATCCCGAAGCACAGGTGGTCGAGCAGGCAAACACCAACAGCTGGACCTCTGAGTGCCTCAGTGAGGGTGGTGGTGGGGGGGGGACTGGTGGAAACCAGATCAGAAAACCACCAGGTGCCTCAGCATTCTACAGCAAACGAGTTTCCCAGTGCCTGAACAGAACTAAGGGAGGCAGCACTGCAAGGGGCCCCAGGCAGATAAACACCTGGCAGTACCCATCTAAAATGAGCTGAACAAAGCTAAAAGAAAGGAAAAGCAGGAAACCTAGATTTACCTGAAAGTCCCAGCCTTGCTTGGAATCACTAGCCCAACACCAGGTAAGCTGCCAGAACCCTACAGCCTCCAACTGCCAACATAAGAGGCCCCAGCACACCAAGCCAGTGACCAAGACCTAGGCTCCCAACACAAGAAGCTTGGGTCAGTACCTTCTGCTCCCCAGCAGGAGAGCATAATCTCTTTAAAGGCCAGGGAATAAAGACACACCATGAGTAAAAAGAAATGCATGATAGATTCATATTATGAGAAGAGTGAACATCAAGACAGAAATTCTGAAGAGGACAACATTGTCATCAAACTCACATCTGCAACATCAAAAAGGAATATGAACTGGTCTGAAGCTCAAAAAGCCTTCTTAGAAGAGCTCAAGAAGGATTTTAAAAGTCAAATGAGAGAGGTAGAGGAGTCCTTAAAAAGCACAATTGGCCAACTGGAAAAAAAGTACACTGAAGAAAACAAGTCCCTAAAAAACACAATTGACCAACTGGAAAAAAAAGTACACTGAAGAAAACAAGTCCCTAAAAAGCACAACTGGCCAACTGGAAAAAAAGTACACTGAAGAAAACGAATCCCTTAAAAATACAATTGACCAATTGGAGAAGAAAGTACAAAATCTAACAGAAGAAAACAATATGTTAAAAATTAGAATTGAACAAATGGAAACTAATGACTCTATGAGAGAACAAGAATCAGTCAAACAGAAACAAAAAAATTAAAAAATAGATGAAAACATAAAATACCTCATGGGTAAAACAACTGACCTGGAAAATCGACCCAGGAGAGACAATTTAAAAATTATAGGCCTACCTGAAAATCATGATGAAAAAAGAGCCTGGATAATATCCTTCAGGAAATCATAAAGGAAAACTGCCCTGAAATCCTAGAACCAGAAGGTAAAACAACTATAGAAAGAATCCACTGCTTCCCACCTGAAAGAGATCTCAAATTGAAAATGCCAAGAAATATAACAGCTAAATTCCAAAATTACCAGATTAAAGAGAAATTACTGCAAGCAGCAAGAAAGAAACAATTTAAATACCATGGAACCACAGTCAGGATTACACAGGAACTTGCAGCCTCTACATTAAAAGACCATAGGGTGTGGAACATGATATTCCATAAGGCAAAGGAGCTTGGAATGCAGCCAAGGATTAACTACCCAGCAAAAATGAGCGTGATTTGTCAGGGAAGGAGATGGATATTCAACAAAATAGGGGACTTCCAAACCTTCCTGATAAAAACACCAGAGCTCAACAAAAAAAATTGATCTTCAAGTACAAGATTCAAGAGAGACATAAAAAGGCAAATGGGACAGAAAGACACGATATGTTGTTAATAAGGGCAAAATGTTTACATCCCTAAAAGGGAAGATGACACTTGCAACTCTTGAAAACTGTATTGTTATTATACCATGTTAAAGGAGTATACACAAAGGGAGTGGATATAAGTTGACTTTGATGTAATGATAAAAAAAATTAATCAAGTGGGTTAAATGGATCTAAGTAAGTGGATTAGTCTGAGCTAAGAAAATGTACTGAGAAAGGAGGAGGCAGACAAGGGCAAATTACATTACAGGAAAAGACACAAAAACCTATTAGAACAGAGGTAAAGAAGGGAGAGGGATGAGCATTGTTTGAACCTTACTCTCATCAGATTTGGCTCAAGAAGGGAATAACATAATCAGTTAAGTATAGAAATCTAACTTGCACTATAGGCAGCAGGAGGGAAAAGGGGAAAGAAAAGGGAGGGGGAATAGAAGGGAGGGAAGAAGCAGTAAGGGTAAAGGGGAAGAAAAGGGAAAGGGATAATAGAAGGGAGGTGGGACTGAAGGAGGTGGTGGTCAAAAGCAAAACACTAGTTCAGGGGGGAAAGGAGAAAGGAGAAAGAAAAGCATAAACAGGGGAGAAAAAGACACAAATAGTAATCATAACTGTGAATGTGAATGGGATGAACTCTCCCATAAAATGGAAGCAGATAGCAGAATGGATTAAAAACCATAATCCTATAATATGTTGTTTACAGGAAACACATTTGAAAAAGAGTGACACATGCAGGATAAAGGTAAAAGGCTGGAGCAAAGTATATTGTGCTTCAGCTGAAGTAAAAAAAGTAGGGGTAGCAATTCTGTTCTCTGACAAAGCAAAAGCAAAAATAGATCTTATCAAAAGAGATAAGGAAGGAAACTACATCCTGCTAAAAGGCGCCATAGACAATGAAGTAATATCATTACTAAACATATATGCACCAAATGGTATAGCATCCAAATTCTTAGAGGAGAAGTTCAGGGATTTACAGGAAGAAATAGACAGCAAAACTCTACTAGTGGGGGAGCTCAACCTCCCCCTCTCTGAACTAGGTAAATCTAACCACAAAATAAACAAGAAAGAAGTTAAGGAGGTGAATAGAACATTAGAAAAGTTAGGTATGATAGATCTCTGGAGAAAACTGAATGGGCATAGAAAGGAATATACTTTTTTCTCGGCAGTACATGGCACATGCACAAAAATTGACCATGTACTAGGGCATAAAACCTCACAATCCAATGTAGAAAGGCAGAAATATTAAATGCATCCTTTTCAGATCATGATGCAATAAAAATTATATGTAATGAAGGGCCATGGAAAGATAGACTAAAAAATAATTGGAAACTAAATAATCTAATCCTAAAAAATGATTGGGTCAAACAACAAATCATAGAAACAATCAATAATTTCATTCAAGAGAATGACAATAATGAGACAACATACCAAAACTTATGGGATGTAGCAAAAGCAGTTCTTAGGGGAAGTTTTATATCTCTAAAGGTTTACATAAATAAAATAGAAAAAGAGGAGATCAATGAATTGAGCTTACCACTAAAAAAACTAGAAAAAGAACAAAGTAAAAATCCTCAATTAAACACCAAATTAGAAATATTAAAAACCAAAGGAAAAATTAATAAAATTGAAATTAAGAAAACTATTGAACTATCAAATAAAACTAAGAGCTGGTTTTATGAAAAAAAAACAATAAAATAGATAAACCTTTGGTTAATCAAATTAAAAAAAAGAAAGAAGAAAACCAAATTACTAGTATCAAGAATGAAAAGGGTGAAGCTACCACCAAGGAAGAGGAAATTAAAACAACAATTAGGAATTATTTTGCCCAACTATATGCCAACAAATTTGACAATCTTAGTGAAATGGATATATATTTACAAAAATATAAATTGCCCAGATTAACAGAAGAGGAAGTAAAATACTTAACCCCATCTCAGATAAAGAAATTGAACAAGCCATTGATGAACTCCCTAGGAAAAAATCTCCAGGGTCAGATGCATTTACATGCGGATTCTATCAAACATTTAAAGAACAATTAATTCCAATACTATATAGACTATTTGGTAAAATAAGTGAAGAAGGAATCTTACTAAATTCTTTTTATGATACAAATATGGTGCTCATACCTAAACCAGGAAGAGTCAAGAAAGAGAAAGAAAACTATAGACCAATTTCTCTAATGAATATAGATGCAGAAATTTTAAACAAAATATTAGTAAATAGATTACACCAACTTATCACAAGAATAATAAACTATGACCAGGTAGGATTTATACCAGAAATGCAGGGCTGGTTCAATATAAGGAAAACTATTAGCATAATTCACTATATCATCACCAAAACTAACAGAAATCACATGATCATCTCAATAGATGCAGAAAAAGCTTTTGACAAAATACAACACCCATTCCTATTAAAAAACACTAGAAAGCATAGGTATAAATGGAGTCTTCCTTAAAATAATAAATAGCATCTATCTAAAACCTTCAGCAAGCATAATATGTAATGGGGAGAAGCTAGAAGCATTTCCAATAAGATCAGGGGTGAAACAAGGATGTCCATTATCACCACTGTTGTTCAGTATCGTACTGGAAACATTAGCTTTAGCAATAAGAGAAGAAAAAGAAATTGAAGGTATTAGAATAGGCAAAGAAGAAATAAAGCTATCACTCTTTGCAGATGACATGATGTTATACTTAGAGAATCCTAGAGAATCGAGTAGAAAACTACTTGAAATAATAAACAAATTTAGCAAAGTTGCAGGATATAAAATAAACCCACATAAATCGTCAGCATTTCTATATATTACCAACAAAGCCCAACAGCAAGAGATAGAAAGAGAAATTCCATTTAAACTTAATGTAGACATTATAAAATATTTAGGAATCTACCTCTCAAAACAAACCCAGGAACTCTATGAACACAATTACAAAACACTTTTCATGCAAATAAAGTCAGATCTTAATAATTGGAAAAATATCAGTTGCGCATGGGTAGGCCAAGCTAATATAATAAAAATGACAATTCTACCTAAGCTAATTTACTTATTGAGTGCCATACCAATCAAACTACCAAAAAATATTTTATAGACTTAGAAAAAATAATAACAAGATTTATTTGGAAGAACAAAAGGTCCAGAATATCAAGAGAACTAATGAAAAGAAATGCAGGGGAAGGTGGCCTAGCTATTCCAGATCTTAAATTGCATTATAAAGCAGCAATCATGAAAACTGCTTAGTACTGGCTAAGAAATAGAATGGTGGATCAGTGGAATAGGTTAAGTATGCAAAACACAGTAGTCAATGACTGTAGTAATCTATTATTTGATAAACCCAAAGACCCCAGCTTCTGGGATAAGAACCCACTCTTTGACAAAAACTGCTTGGAAAACTGGAAAAGAGTATGGCAGAAACTAGGCATAGACCAACATCTCACACCATATACCAAAATAAAGTCAAAATAGGTTCATGATTTAGATATTAAGGCTGATACTATAAGCAAACTGGGAGAACAAGGGATAGTTTACCTGTCAGATCTATGGAGAACAGAAGAATTCATGACCAAACAGGAGATAGAGCACATTATTAAAAGCAAAATAGATAATTTTGATTACATTAAATTGAAAAGTTTTTGCACAAACAAAGCCAATGCAACTAAGATTAGAAGGAAGGTAGAAAATTGGGAAAGAATTTTTACAACCAGTCTCTCTGATAAGGGCCTCATTTCTAAGATATATAGAGAATTAAGTCAAATTTATAAGAATACAAGCCATTCCCCAATTGATAAATGGTCAAAGGATATGAACAGACAGTTCTCAGATGAAGAAATTAAAGCTATCTATAGTCACATGAAAAAATGCTCTAAATCACTACCGATTAGAGAAATGCAAATCAAAACAACTCTGAGGTACCACATCACACCTATCAGAATGGCCAACATGACAAAAGAGGAAACTGATAAATGTTGGAGAAGATGTGGGAAAATTGGAACACTAATGCATTGTTGGTGGAGTTGTGAAATGATCCAACCATTTTGGAGAGCAATTTGGAACTATGCCCAAAGGGCTATAAAAATATGCACACCCTTTGACCCAGCAATAGCACTTCTAGTGCTATTTCCCAAACAGATCACACAAATGGGAAAAGGACCTACATGTACAAAAATATTCATAGCAGGGACAGCTAGGTGGCACAGTGGATAGAGGACTGGCCTTGGATTCAGGAGGACCTGAGTTCAAATCCGGCCTCAAGACACATATCACTTACTAGCTGTGTGACCCTGGGCAAGTCACTTAACACCACTGCCTAACCAAAACAAACAAACAAACAAACAAACAAAATATTCATAGCAGCTCTTTTTGTGGTGGCAAAGAATTGGAAATTGAGAGGATGCCCATCAATTAGGGAATGGCTGAGCAAGTTATGGTATATGAATGTGATAGAATACTATTGTGCTATAAGAAATGATGAACAGGCTGACTTCAGAAAAACCTGGAAAGACTTGTATGGTCTGATGTTGAGTGAAGTGAGCAGAACCAAGAGAACGTTGTACACAATAACAGCCCCGTTGTATGGTGACTAATATTGATAAACTTAACCCTTCTTGGCAATACAAGGATCTAAGACATCTCCAGAGGCCTTGTGATGGAATATGCTATCCACATCCAAAGAAAGAACTATGGAAGTCGAATTGCTATTTTTTTTCTCTTCTGTTGAGTTTTGTTTCCTCTTTCTGATGGTCCCTCCTATTGGTTTTAATTTTTACTTACAACATCACTAATGTGAAAATATGTTTAATATGAATGTAAATGTATAGCCTATATCAGATTGTGCACCGTCTTGGGGAGGGTGGTGGGGAGGAAGGGGGAGAAAAATTTTAAACTCAGAAGCATATGGAAGTGATTATTGATAAATCAAAATAAATTAATAAAAATAACTGTTTCCTGAATGAATGGATATGATTTTATGTCACTTAAAATTTTAGTATCAACTCTAATCATGCCTGTGCATTTAAATTCAATATAACAAACATTTACTCAGCATCTACTGGATTGGGACTGTTGGGTCAGGGTGGATTCATAGACTTATAGTCTCTGTATGCAAGAAGCTTATTATTTCCCCTGGAATTAAGTTGCATACACACACACACACACTCACACACACACGTGTGTGTGTGTGTGGGTGTGTATAATGACAACTTCTAAAAGAAATCAATTCTATGGTAATACATAGGAAGAGATTATTTTGGACTGGGGTGATGAGGAAAGATTTCCTAGAAGGAGTAACCTAGGAAGAGGAAATTAAAGGATGGGTACGCTTAGAGAAGAGGGGGAAGAGTCTTCCAAATAGAAGGATGCTGAGTAGTCTAGTTTTGTCACAGAGTCTGCAGTATGAAGGAGAGTAATAGGCAGGAGACAAGTCTAGAATGGCAGGTCAGATTTAAGGGGGACTTAAATGTCATTGTTTTGGACTTTAGACTTTCTTTTGAAAACAATGGGGAATTATGAAGAGCTTGTAAGCAAGGGAATAATATTATCAGTGTAGTATTATCTGTTTTTGCCTCAGTTGTTTTTTTTTTCCTATTCTCTAAATAGTTGAGATAACTTGACTGCTGTGGGAAATAGCCCTCAAGATGCTAAATTTATCAACAAACATTCACTGAGCTTCTATTTTACAAACAATGATATGCTGCAGAGATGACCAGGGACAAAGCTAAGCAAAACTGTGAAGAGTAAGAAGCTTAACTACAACATCTGTCCAACCTCCCTTAGGTGGCCTTCATTTCAGTGTCCTGGCTGGAAGGTAATCAAAGTGTTGGTCAGTCAGCATCTGCAACTGATACCTCATCTGCTCTGTACAATATTTGCTTCTATTCTCAATCCCCATCTTTTTTGCTTAATGTCAAATCTAGCATGAAAACAAATTTAGATATAATTTAGTTTCAGACACCTTCCAGGAACCCCATGCTAAGAGCAAAGAATATAATTTATAACTGAGAAGATTTTGATAGAGAGATCCCTTCTTTTCTATCCAGTATTTGTTTTTTTTTTTCCTCCCCCCCCATACAAAATGGCCTAAATTTTAGCAACAACAAAAATATGTGCTTTGGAAGGTGGTGGCAATGTAATAACCCTGGCCATAAAACTAAGTAGAATTCTCCTATTAAAATATGAAATCAGTTTAAGTGCTTCATGGATTCAAATGAAAACATTCCCCTTATTAGAAATGAAAATACTGTTACACTAATGGCAGATTTTCCAAATTTTTTTATGAACCACTGGGAAATCACTCATAAAATTAAAATAGGAATGATTTTTTCCTGTCAAAGTAAAAATATTGTACTTTAAATGAAAACGTATATTCTAAAATTGCACCCTGAGCAATAATTAAGGAAACATTTTCTGTTGGACTTGATGTATAAAAATAACTGACATTTATATAGTGTTTTACGGTGACAAAGAGCTTTACAATCATCTCACTGGGTATTCAAGATAACATTGTGATGTAGGCAAAATAGATATTAACCATTTTATGTCCCATTTTTAGATAAGGAAACTGAGACTCAATTAGATTAAACAAACATAAAGCATCTATTATGACAAGGTATCAGGCAAGGAATACATAGACAAAAGGAATTCCCTCAGGGAACTTACATTCCATTGGGGTAGGGGAAGAAGAAGAATAAAACGTGTATAAAAATACAAATCATACACAACAAAATTTAAAGAGAAAGAGCATGTTACTATCTGGGAGTTTTGGTAAGGCTTCAAAAAAGAGGTGAAATGTGAATTGTGTTTTGAAGGAATGGACTAATTTCACCAGGTAGAGAGGAAGAGGAAGTGAATTCCAGGTTTAGAGGGCCACATCTGCAAAAGAATGCCAGGTATAACAGCTAGGAGGCCAGTCTGACTGGAACAGTAAGAGATGAGGGGACGTGACTGAGGTTATACAGCCAGTAACTTTACTTACTAGGAGTGATGCAGCTGAGGGGTATTAGGTCACTTAATGGAGAAATACAGTCATATTTTGAGCAATGGACTTATGTGTTCACACTAGAACAAGGCCAGCTGGCCACGGTGAGAAATTCCATTTTGTACTTCTACTGTGTTTTAACATCTAAAATAGTGATTCCTGTATTTCTCTTGAATATCACAAAAAGAAATAAAAGAAGCAAAAACAGGCTAACACTACATCTCAACAAATGAGAAGGTTTGGTGAATATTAATTGAACCTAGACCTGAAAGAAAATCAAAACTAATTCAATGCAAATTTTATTTGGAGGCCTACCCTGACCACACAGCCCAAATCGACATGATAACTGGCGAATTTCCTTGCCACCTGGCAGCTGGCACCTTGCACAAGCTCAGTGAAATGGGATTTCCTATTTTAAGGAGGAGAAACAAATTTGGAAGGTAGAGAAGACACATATATGGAAGCTTGGTACAGAGGAAAAAGTACCATGTTTAGTGTCAGACAACTTGGGGTCAAGCCCATTTACTGAGATGGTTTACCAGGGTGTGACTGCTGTGCATGATACAGCTTTTTGGATCCACAGGTGAGAATTGAGTACCAGGTAGACACAAAAGGTGGATAAGCAGCCCTATAAAGGTATTGGCTAGCCCTCACACCAGAGGTGGTAGTCCTCCTTGAGCACCCATAAGGGTATAAATGAAGAAGGAGTTGCCCTCATTCTGGATTTCATTACTCTTGTGTTGACAGGAACCATTCTTCTTCCTTCTATTTAAAGTCCCATTGGGTCATTATTCTACTTGCACTGCCTTTACTTTGTTCCTCTCATACAAATAATGAAAATGTCCATTAACTAATTTATAAATGCAAATATATGGTTTGCTTGAGGAATGAGTTTAAAGAACTTTTAATCTGTTTCATTTTATTTTAGATTAAAAAAATACTTGAAAGTTATTGCAGTTGGTCAACACTGTAGACTCTAGCTGGGGTATACCATATAAAACAAAATGAAAAATATTCTCCTTCGAGAGCTTAGATTTCAGCTTGATTAATATAAGCAAACAAAAATTTAAAAAGTTGGAGCAATTTGTATCTACATATATGGCATGCCAATGTGAAAATAACTTCTTCCTCTTTAAACAGTAAAGAACTTCCACAGGTAATAGAATTTGAGTAGAAATTTTAAGAATAGTGGAGAAACAAACATAATGAGACAGAGACGCTGTCTTCAAACCTGAGAGATAAGTGACCAAGTAAAGAACGAAGAAATTTTTGGAGTTTATAAAATATATTATTGAGCCAGTATCCATGGTCCATGTAGCTCAAATATTCTTTCTCTGATAATAACATCAAGGAATATTTTGTGGGAAGGGATTGTGGGATTTTTTTCTTTTTCTCTGACAAAGCTTAGTGATGTAAATCTAAAAATCTTATCTTGCTTTAATAAATTGTTATACATCCATAATTCGTGTATTTATCTAAATATCTACTATGTACCTATTATTTACCAAGCACTGCATATTACTGTATGTGTACATACACATATATATGTATATATATATGTGTGTGTGTGTGTGCACATATATACATATATATATGTATATGAAGAGAGAGAGAATAAATACAAATAAACACAAGGTAGTTGGGTATGGAGGACATTAGCAATTAGATATATTAGCAAAGGCTTCATATAGAAGATGGTACCCATGTAAGAGTTTATTATTGAGTAATTAGCAACTGTAAGCATAGGTTGGTAAACAAAAATGTATTCTTCCCTTGCTGGATAAATACTATATAAAATTTTAAATAATATTCCTACTTTAGTTATATAAGCAAGTTTTGACTATTACCTGTAGGCCTCTGTCTTTCACTTTATTCCTCAAGACCAGGTTTTGTTGAGATTTAAAACTAGATTTTAAGAACCATCAAAAAAAGAAAAAAGAACTTGGATCACAGTTTAGAACTATAGTATATTCCTTGTATATCTTTGAATACAATTTCTTTTTTTTAAAAATTGAATATTTTGAAAAAAGGAAAAATACTTCAAATATTCAGTTTTGATTTTTCTTTTTCTCATACTAAGAAACTTCAATAAAGGTTATTTATTTTTCAATAGAAACCAACTTGGCATTCTCACACAATTTATATGCATATGCTCCGCAAATTTAAAACCATTTCAAAGAAATACTATACAAAGATAATATGCATTCATTTGAGATAAAAACATTAAGGACTTTTATCGTCAAAAGAAGGAAGGATATATTTATTATATATGTGACTACAGGACATTTTTTTCTTCCCTTTAGTACACTTCTCAATGTATTCTAAAGGTAAGAATGTCTTTCTCCTAAGCTTTACTCATCATGATATCTTTTGAAATAAATATGGCATATGTTGCCATAAACAAGACCTTTTCATTAAATTTGACCTTTAAGAAAAGCCAACACAGTCACTGATCATCAACCACAGTTTAACTGGTGCATTGGCAAAGAAAAGTTCTGAGATGAAATAGAGAGTAATGGGAAATTTCAGTAGTTTAAAGTTATATAACAACTACAATGAATTTCCATCAGCATAGGTTTCACTGTGGATGCTTAAACATAAGCTGAGAGTTTGTGGACTTTATAGATATAATTTTCCAAGTAATTTATAGCTTTTCTGCTCTAAGGGTAACTGAAAATAACAATGAATGAATCTTTAAAAAGAAAGCCTATTGCTAAGACACAACCATATCTGTATATTTGTTTTTTTAATTTTAATTTTTATACTTCATAACTTCTGAGTTAAGATTTCCAATTTGAATATAAGATCAGAACCTCTACAGATCTCTAATTCCCTTTAAAGTATAAATTGACTTCAAAGTCACAGCTTTAGTTATTAAGTCATGACTACTAAGTAATATCTTTTAAAAACATTTCTTTGAACTTCAGATATGTATATTTCACTAGGAAGTGATTATAAGTAGATCTGGCTGCATTATGCATTTTATGCATAAATTTTAGATGTAATATTTCTTAATCTGCTGGGATAAGAAATACATATCAAATTATTATTCTATTTTTACAAATATCATGTCTGCCCAAATTGTTTAGAAATTTTAATATAACATTGTGATTTTACCATCAAAATTATGTGAGGTTATTCCTAAAGATGTTTCATTTTAATGGTGGAATATTATAAAATAAGATATTCAATGACTCTTCCAGTATTCAGGCTGGATCAATAAAGTTGAAGTAAATAAATAATATAGGGACAAATAAATCTATTCTTTGGTAAACCAGTGGCTCTTGGTATACTTAAGGGAGCTTAAGACCATGAAGTCTTTATAACACTACATCAGAACTACCAAAATAACTCTCTGGCTTTAAACTCTTACTGTTTCTAGTACTTTGCTTCATCCTTTCTAGCCCTAAGCTCTTGCCTCTGCCTTCTTTGAGGCTCATCACTTTGGATGCTCTACTATCCCCACTGTTTAGGAACTGATTCTTTTCCTATCAGTTCACAGTTAGATCACTCTAATCCCTCTTCCAGGAACCTGAGAATCATATTTCGAGCCAATAAAAAAAATAAAAATTTCCATTTAATTTGTTAAGTCAGGACTGACGGTGGCAGTTAGGGCTTGAGAATCAAGAACTCTGCCTTGCCTCCTTTATTGTTTGTTGTTCATCCTTCATTATTGAAGACCAATGACTTCAGAAGGGTGATTTCTTGCAGGGAATTGGTTTTAAGTAAGACAGAACTGTGCAAAGTTATCAGCCTCATGCTCTCCTCCAGAGTCATCAGCGTCCAATGGCAAGACATAGGTCAAGACGACTAGTGATGGCCCCCCTAGAATGGAGTGGGGAAGACTTGAAAGAGGTAGACCAAGCAGAAGGTTATGGTAATAGTTGAAGCATGTGGTTATGAGGGCTCACACCAGGATGGTGGTAGTATCAGAAGAGAAAAGTGAGCATATACAAGATACGTTATGAAGGCAGATATGACAGGAATTGGATATGCAGGAGTGAGAGGGGGGAGCTGAGAATGACACCTAAGTTGTGAGCCTGGGAGACTGAGGCTTTGCCTCCAGGCCATAATGAGGTACCATCCTCATGTCACTGATGAGTCAAATGACAATAAGATAGATTAAATGAACTGATGAAAACCTCATGAGCTAGACCCTAGGTTTCTCACCACTCACGCCAGACTTCTTCCAAAAATAACAAACATTCATTCCTGTATTTACTCATTTTATATAATTTTTACAATACAAAGACCACCGGAGAATAGACCAACCTGTGGACTACCACGTCTTTAATATAGCTATTATTAGGATGATAGAAATATCAAATATTCCTACAAGTTGTAGACAGCAAATTGGAAGTTGTTCTCTGGATACACACGGTTTGGAAAAATTTGAACTTGATATTATTTGAAATATTACCCAACACATATAATTGAGGTCCACGCAGGCTAAAACATTTTACCATCACTTAAGTATTATGGCATCTGTTGAAAATGTAACACATTTATCTATGTAATAGCACCAGGTGAAAGATTTTCATAAAACCTAGCCAGCTGTGTATCTTATTCCACATTCTATTACCCACAATATTCAAGGGAGATTTAATAATGACTATTTATTAAATTCAACATCCTGATTACCTCTTAAGCAGTACAAAGCTGAAATATATTCAGTGGGAAATGTAGCTGCTTAAAAGGTACATAACTGAACTGCAGTGTTTATTCAGTGATATTTAAATCATTATCATAATCTCATTCATGTTCACATATTCATTTTTCAAAAACTGCTTCCTTTCATATGTCTAAATGTAAGCTTTGCATCATTTCCAAGCACCATAATAAGAATGTGTATGACTTGGATTACGTTGGGTTATGCTTATTCATTAGAAACAACCATTAATAATGATGATGACTGTGACGAAGAAAAAGAACAATATTTAGTTCAAACTCTGGAAATGACACAGTGTCATATGTTTCATAAAAAGGAGTAATTATATAAAAATGTCAACCTCATAAAACCACCTTTTCCTTGTGGAAAAACTGTTCATAGAATTTTATTCATAAAATGTTCCATCTGAATATCTCATTTTATAGATGAGGTAAATGGGATTCAGAGATGTTCAGTATTTTGCCCAAGGTGTCTCAGCTAGTCAGTTGTGGATTGAGGTCTAGAATACCTATAGATAGATGAAATTGTAGTGATATGGTAGAAATGCTGAGTATGCCTTCAAAGAAAGCCAGGATTCAGGAATCCCTTTTCAGGGAGCTTATATAGGAGGATCAGGAAAGGCCTCCCTGTTTTTAGTGCTCTATCCATCTTAAAATAATTTTCATTAGCTTTTATGTGCACATTTCCTTCTCTCCCCCCACTCGAATGTAAGCTCCTTGAGGTAAGAGAATGTTTCATTTTTGTCTGTTATCATCAGCAACTCACATCTCCTCCTTACCTCCTCATCTCTTATCTGGTACCAAGTCCTGCTGTTTCTACTTTGGCAATGTCTTTCATCAATGCTGCCTTCTCTCTTCTGACACTTTAACTTCCCTGGCAGAGGCCCTCATCATCTCATACCCAGACTACTGCAATAGCCTACTGGTGGGTCTGCCTGCCCTCGGGTCCCTCCCCAGTCCAATTCTTCCTCCACTCATTCTTCAAAATGATCTTCCTAAACACAAATATGACCATATCATGCCTATCCCACATGAAATAAATTACTATTATCTCCCAGATCCAATATAAAATCCTCTTTTGGCCAATATTTTTTATACCTTAACTCCTCTCCACTTAGAATGTGATCCAGTGACACTGGACTCAGCTGAACGTATTGATCAAGACATTACTAACTCTGAACATTTTCCAGTGGTGCTGACCCACATACATGGGAATCTCTTCTTTCTCATCTCCATCTTCTGACTTGCTATATGTCTCATCTAAAGTAACAAGCTTCTGCAACAAACCTTTCCTGGCCCTTCTTAATCTTAGTGTCTTCCCTTTGTCATGTCTATTTTATCTTGTCTATATCTTGTTTGTATGGGGCTGCTGCCTGGTATCTCCCCCATTAGACTGTGAGCTCCTTATGAGCAGGGACAATTTTCTGCCCTTAGCACTGGCACATATTAGTAGGTGCTTAATAAATGTTAGTTGATTGAATGACTGACATAATACCCTGAACTTACATGTTTGTTTAATTAAATTGAAATGGATTCATCTGTTAGAGGTAGGGTGAGGGATTTAAACTAGTTGACCTCAAAAGTTCTTTTCAGTTCTGAGACACTATGATTCTATCATTCTGTATTTTCTTGAATATTCAAAAGACCACTGAGGCATCCTGGTGTGGTGGATTGAAAGCTTGCCTCACAGCCAAAAAGCTCCATATTAAACTTCAGCCATTGACATACACTGCCTTTTGTGACCCTGAGCAAATCACTGACCTCAAGGCAACTATCTAAGTCTATAAGTTGCAGGGAAGGTGTCATCCTCCCCCCACCCTCACCATTAGTTGAGAAAGTTCCTTACTAGGACCTTCCTACAACAGTGAAGTCACAAACATGGTCGTGATCCCTGTTCTATGCAGAAGGTTATATATTCTGAGATCAGTCATTCATTCAGCAAGCTTTTATCATGTGCTTACTATGTACCAGATATCCTTGTAAGTACTAGTAATACAAAGAAAGTGCCTCTCCCAGGGCAGCAACATGGCATAGTGGATAGAGCACATGCCCTGGATTCAGGAGGACCTGAGTTCAAATCTACCCTCAGACACATAACACTCACTAGTTGTGTGACTCTGGGCGAGTCACTTAACCCTATTACCTAACCAAAAAAAAAAAGTGCCTTCCCCCCCCCGCCCCAGTTCAGCATCCTAGAAAACATATTTTAATTTAATTACCACATATAAATAAATAGGTGTGTAAAAACACATACAGAGTACATGTCAATTAGTTTTTAAGGGGAAGATTCTAGCATCTGGAGAAATTGGAAAGACCTCATACATAAGGTGGCATGTGATTCTCTTGATTTCAAAAAGGTAAAGGTCTAGATGGAGATCATTCCAGGCATATGGGATAACTAGTTAAAAGGAATGGGCAGCTAGGTGGTGCAGTGGATAGGGCACTGGGCTTGGAATTAGGAAAACTCAAAAGTTCAAATCTGGCCTCAGACACTTATTAGCTGTGTGACCTTGGGCAAGTCACTTAACCATGTTTGTCTCATTTTCCTCATCTGTAATAAGAAGTTAGAGAAGGAAATGGTGAATCACTCCAATATTTTTGTCAAGAAAACCCAAAATGGGGACACAGTAAGTTGGACCTGACTAAAATGGCAACAATAAAGTTAAAAAGAATAGAGACAAGAAAGAGATGGAGTGTCACAGGTCAATGTGGATAGATTGTAGAGTGCATGGATATGAGTAAAGTTCATGAAAACTAGAAACACACAAAGGGGCCAGGTTGATTCTGGAGGTAATAAGGAATCATTGGAATTTACTGAGTATGGTGGTGACATGGTCAGACCTATATTTCAGGGAAATCATTTTAGCAGTTTTGTTGAGAATAGACTGGAGTGGGGACAAATTTGATTTAAGGAGATGAATCAGAAGGTTATTGTAATAGTCTGGGGACTAGTGACTAGGGTGGTAGTTTTGTGAGTGGAGATAAGTGAACATACACAGAGATCTTGTAAAAGTGGCAACAAGATTAGATATTATTGAGAAAGTAGTCTATCCTGGAAGTTTTTGATGTTAACCTCACATCAAGGTTGAGTTATAGTGCTAGAACTTGCATGAAATTCCAGTGGGATATATTTAAATCAGGTTTCAAGATATATGAAATAGTATTCCTTTGAAAGAGTTATTTTTAGAATTCACAGGGTTTTTTTTTACATTGTTTGACTAAAAAAGTAGCACAAATCTGTAGACTTGATTCACACAATTCTTAATGATCAGTATGCTAACCAGAGAAAATATGACTGCTCTGACACAGTTGATGATTAGATATACAACTGAAGAAATATAGAAGAAATGCAGCAAGCACTTGTAGCATTTTTTTTTTTCTATATCATGGCTCTAAACACAAGCAAGCCCTTCCATACTTCCTCCTTACTTCCTCTCAAGTACATGGAAGCACAATATTTCTGTGTTGGTTCTCCATTTCTTGGGTTCCATACTTTATGAGATAAAGGGTCAAGCAACAGACAGAAGTTAGGAGTGGGCATTTTCATTCTACTGTTCCCAGAATCAACATTCCTTTATTAGCCTGAAGGAATTCAACAATGCTTTGTTGACAGTGTTCTTATGTTCACAAAGTGATCTTTGGAGAGTCCCCTTTTATGAGGTTTACATAAATACTAATTTAAAAAAGTGTTTTATTTCCACTGCAAAAATATTTTAAATAAATAAAAGAAATAATTTATTGACCCAAGTTCTTAACTTTAAGACTTCTCTTTAGTTAAACACATTAGCTGTTCCACCAATAATTAGATTTGTATAAAACAGGCCTAATTTCAACAAAAATACATAATATATTATTCACAATCAGCTAATAGAATTTAATTCTCATAGAACTCCATAAACAGAAGTAAATTGAATTCAATTCAATGAAGAAAACATGTATTAAGTATTTAATACATTGATTATGCACAAGTCACTTTGATGGGTGCTAGGAATAGAAAGGTGAACCCATATGATACTTGCCTTCAAGGAACGGACATTATAAGAGATGATCAGACATATGCACAAATAAATTTATATGCAAAGTAAATGAAAGGCAAAGGTAATGCCCAAGTAAAGTACCATAAGAAACTCGGGAATCATTTTCAGCTTGGCATTAGGAGAAAATTCTAATATATCTCAGGGGACAAAGTAGTACGTGAGCTAGACTTTGAAGGAAGAGAAAGATTTAAGAGGCAGGGATGTGGAAAGTATTGCTCCAAGCAAGAAAGACTGCTTGTATGAATACTGAAAGAGCAGGACAGAGTGATCTTGGGCAACAGCTAATGGTTCAATTTCGATGGACAAAAGAATACATTAAGGAAAATAGAATAAATTAAATCTAGAAAGGTATACGGGAACCAGATTATATACTGAGAAAGCTTGATGAAGTAGATAAGGAAGATTGGACTTGGAAACAGTTAAGATCTGAGTTCAAGTACCGCCACAGATATTCAGTAGCTGTCTAGTAGAACACCCACACCTACTGGCCAAGAGAAGATGAATCTGTGAAAGGGATCAAGAAGGGAAAATCGTAGTAGAACCAGGATGAAGCAGTACTCAGAAGCCAAAGAAATCACAGAGTATCAGGAAGAAAATCACTAATACTTAGCTTGTGACCCAATCTGAATCCCCAGATTCTTTTCTGCCACCCTGACAAAAAAGACAGTCAAAAGACTTTGGAGGTTGCTTAAATGTATTTGCTGAAGATTTTTGGTCTGTAAATTCATTATTCCCTTTCTTTTATGATTCTTAAGCTGTAAGTAGCTTCAGGAAGCCTTTGTGATTGCATCATTGTCCCTAAAGTTGAAATACAAATTGGCATTTGTTAAGTTTAAAATGAAAAGTGATAGATGAAAACTAAGCATAGGACCATATGTGTGTCTCCAGGCTGTACTTGGCTCTCATACATGCCATGGAAAATATAAAAGGCTGCAATGCTTTCCTCTAACAATTGTAAAAGAAAAACATAAGTTACTTTCAAATGATAAACTTTTCTAGCTAAGAAGTCTTTTTACCATCGAGAAATACATTTGATTATGCATATTTGTTGACAAGCTATATAACTTATCCCTCGAACTCAAGAAATAATCAAAGCATTCAGATTCACTTTAGGAATTGCTAATGCTTTTAGACTTAATGGGAATTGATCAGCTAGTCTTCCCTCTGCTTTTTTCATCTTGACACTGTTATCACACATCTGTCCTTTCCCCAAAAGAATAATCATTTGCTTTTGTCAAATCCCAAAGAGGTCTACCTGTTAACTGATATTTAGTAACAGTCTAACAGCTTGAAAAAGAAAATTAAAAAATGTTTTTCAGTGTGACACACAGTAAAAATGCTCCCAAGTGGGACTTGTTTTGTCTTTCAGAGAGCAACGGATTATTTTTGGTCACCCAATGACTCACTCTCTTTCTGTTTTATTATAATTTTATTAGGTAAAAGTCATTACTAGCATTCTCTGGAAGCAAGTCTCATTTGTGGATTGTGGGTGGGTCTGATTTAGGAATCCACAGTCCTGTTTGGGATCTAGGTTTATTTAGTGACGAAAGGCAAGTCAATAAACTACAATCTTTTTATATATTCCTATTTGTGAAAAAAAGCAATCTGTTCTCTTATTTCCTACCTTATTCCACAATCATCAACCCAAATGATGTGCAAAATTCTGAAGAAAACATTATATATACAGATATATATGAAATCCCTGCAGGTGGAACTTTTATTCTTTGAAATAAGTAGAGTATAAACCAAATCTTATCAGTTGTCATCAACAAGGGAATTTCAAAAGTATGTTGGTATATATCATAACATACTACATTCCAATGATTTGGACCCAATGGCTATATTTTACATAATTATAACTTTGAATAGTGTGAATTTTAATACATGTGATCACTTCAGGAGATTCATTATCCATACTAATTGGGATCTGGACCTGGCTGTGTTTAAGTGAAGATGAAAACAGAAGCTTCTTGTACAATTATATCCTGATGAGTCTCCTCAAACCCACCCAACTTCCTGCTTACCTTGGATTTTCTTTTTCTTTATAGAATCCTTTTGGTTAAAGTTTTCCTTGATATGTCCTAAATTCCATTACTCAAAATATCTTCACCTAGCTCTATGTTTGTAGCTCTAAATTTGCTTTAAAATGGTATTAACTACTAAACCATGTAACTGTCTATTACATATATATAATATATATACATATATATACATGTATATATATGTATATATATGTATATATATATATATATAAAGAAGCATTGTACATAAACATAGACAGCATTTTATGTTTTAAAAATGAAGAGCATACCCTGGCTGAAAAGCATGTGGATCTCAAAGCAGATTGCTGAGCACCATCTGCTTGCTCTATGGCACCAGACCCTCCAGCCTTGTCCCCAGAGCAATACTGACATCATTCACGGATGTTGACACACGAAGATCTTTTAGCATTACCAGCCTTCTGCTAAATTCTTAAAAGTTAATTTTATCACTAGCTAAAATACCAAGAAGCATGTTTTCTAAATACTGTCATTACAATAGAGGAAAATAAATGGAAACATTGAATTCGCCACTGAATTTGCTCAGGGGCTACATTTCACATTTTGTAATTATTAGGCTTTTTGTACAGATGAGATTATAAGCAACTTACAGTCAGTCAACAAGCATTTATTTACCACCTACTATAAGTGAGGCATTGTGCTAAGCACTGAGGAAACAAAGAAAAGGGGCAGGGAATGGTCCCTGCTTTCTAGGAGCTCCAGCTAATGGAACAAACAACTGAACAATTATGGATGAACAAGATATATGCACTCACAGCCATCATGGTAGAGTTATATGTCTATCTGTGGTCAACAAACCACAGATATTTTAATACAAATGCATATGTGACTTGAATTGTGTCAAATTTATTTAGATCAATAAATTGTTTTCAATTGTGTAGTTAGGAGACTTATCTGACACTCTGATAGGCGTTTTACATGGATGTTCAGGAGGACACAATGAGCTATTTTCAGGGCTGCTCATCCACCCTTCGTGTCCACCTGATTTACCCAACTCCTACTCGAGGCTCCAAAAAGCTGTAGCATGCTCAGTGGCCACACCCTGGTAAACTGTATAGGCAGATGGGCTAATAGGCTTTATACCTGTTGGAATATGTCTACTCCAAGCATGTGAAGACTTTCCCCAGCAGAATGGGTAGATGAGAACAATTTGTTATAATGGTCATGAAGTGGAACTCATAGAGCTTGATCGGGCATCAAAGATGCCAACGTCATTCACTGCATCTTGGGTCATTGCCATCATCTTGACTTTTGCCTGCCACTGGACTTTGATGACACAAGAAGAATAAGGCTGATGACTGTGTGCAATTCTGCTTCACTTAAAACCAATTCACAAGCAAGTGAAGACATTACTTATGATATCATTGGCCCTCTTAGAAAACGGAGGACAAACAACATGGGTCTCGGAGGAGGATACTTACTATGATGAATTTGTCTGAAACAGAGGAATACTACACATAGAATAGAGACTGAAAGGCTATAGCTTCTTCTGGAAATCTTACATTCCATCCTTTTACTTCATAGTATTTCTTCACTTTATTATGAGGTCTTTTGTTTGTTTGTTCCTGTCCTGGCTTTTCTTTGGGATTTTCCTTGTATTTCTTTGTCCTTCCTTCTCTCATTTATTTGGAGCTTATCTTGCTGTTCTGAGTTGAAGGGGATTTGTACTTAGAGCTGACCACTTGCCACAGGTGAGAGGAGTCTAAAATAAGAAGACAGCACTGATTGCCAAGCAGGGGTCGTTCAAGCAGTCTCCCAGGTGAAAGAAAGTGGAGTTGGAAGAAGCAGCCCAGATGGGCACCAGAAAGCTCCCTGCCATCAGTGGAGTTTTGGGGCAAAATAGATTTTACCCTACTTCTTTAAGAACAAAAATCTGCTCAGGGGTAGTTAACATAAAATCAGCATCAATTATGCCTTTCCACCTATAAAATGTACAGTCTAAATAAAGGATTCTAAATTGAGGTCTTGTGGTGACCGGTTGTGATAATATTAGCATGCGGTTATAGGGCATGAGGTCAGTGATTTAATACTGGGAATATATGTCTGGCACAGAGACAAATATTCGTATTAAAATCTGGATTATGGTTTTAGGTCTTTAAAATTTTCATTAGAATTCTAGAATCAGCAAACAAAAGATTATCATAAGAATATAAGTAAAATTTCTAATGTACAGAGCTATAATAGCCATTTCCTTTCTGGTAAGATTTAGGCCCTTAAAATCATCAGGCAAATGCTATGTATGTTGCATGTGACTTAAACACAAAATGGCCATAGAAGAGACTACATCTATTTTCAGAAATTAATTTGAATTTTTATCATTTATACCCAGAAATTTCTAAATTCTTATTTTTAACTCCTTTCTTCCTTTACACACCCTTTAATCCATCCAATTTATACACATAAATATTTAATATTTAATTAAATTATACTTAATCAGTGATTGAGTTTATAGTAGACAAGGGAGATCAGAGAGCCAGGAGAGCAATAAGGAAGAATTCTAAGGGTGAAATCTTTTCTGGGAGGGAAAGAGAGATATAGAGATGGGAGGGGGAGAGGGAGGCCCCACCCTCCTACAAACTAGCAGCCCCCTAGTCAAATGAGCAACATGTGTAGAATTGCAAGGCCCCACCAGAGCGACCCCACCCCCAACACAAGCTAGCAAAGAGGCCTTGACCCCATTGCTGACCAGCAGTGAAGCTCCACCCCAGGGCTGGCCAACAGCAAGACCTTGCCCTTGGGATCTCTCCAGCAAAGAGACCCGTTTCCATAGCAACCCAGTGTCAGGGCCCCACCCTGGGGCAGAATAAAGATCCATCCTCCAGGGCCAGACACTAGAAGACTCTATTACAATAGCAACCAAGCATGCTCTATCCACTGCGGCACCTAGCTGCCCCATATATGCATTTTTATAAGATATTCATCAATTTGCATATTGAAGTCTGAGCAATTGTTATTTTTCTGCCCGTTCCCTGCTGACATGAGGCAGCTAGGTGGCACAATGGGTAGATTTCTGAGCCTGGTATTGGGAGGACCTGAGTTCAGGTCCACTCTCAGATACTTATTAGATGTGTGACCTTGGGTAAGTTACCTAATCTCTGCTTGGCCTAGATTCTTCAACTGTTGTTTGGTTGTTGTCTTTCATTCTTGAAGACGGCCAAAATGACATTACTACGTTGTGGTCAAGACACGGTGTGTACACCTGCAGCTGATCAGGCCAATACAAGTTCAGAAGGCTCTGTCACAGATTGGACACAAATAATCCACAAGAACATTTGAAGTTGAAATGGCTCTAAATTTGCACAGCTCACGTTTCTTTTGAACTACTGCAATCCTTTGTTCATGGAGCACAGCACTGTTTTTGATGTTGGCACACCATGCTGGGACATCCTGTGCCAGTGTCTCCTATTTCTCACAACTGATTCCAAAGTTCTTCAGAGACACCTTGAGAGTCTCCTTGTATTACTCCACGTGAGTGCTTGCCTTGTGTGAGTTCTCTGTAAAATAGTCTTTTAGGCAAATGTACATTTGGCATTTGAACAATGTGGCCAGCCCATCAGAGTTACACTCTCTGCAGTGGAGTTCGAATGCTTGGCAGCTTAGCTCAAGAAAGGACCTCAGTGTTTAGAATCTTTTCTTGCCAGGTGATCTTTAGAACCTTCCTAAAATAATTCATATGGAAGCAATTCAGTTTCCTAGCATGGGACTGGTATAGTGTTCAGTTTTCACAAGTACATAATAATGAGGTTGGCAAAAAGGTTCTGTAGATTTTCAGTTTGGTAGGCAGTCTAATACCTCTTCTCTCCCACACCTTCCTTCAGAGCCTCCCAAACACTGAGATAGCTCTGGCAATGCATGTGTCAACCTCATCATCTACGTGTATGTCGCTGTAAAGTATGCTGCCATGGTAAGTGAATTTACCCACAACATTCAAAATTTCTCCATTTGCAACCATTTTGGAGAGCAATTTGGAACTATACCCAAAGGGCTATAAAAATGTGCATACCTTTTGACCCAGCAATCGCACTTCTAGGGCTGGATCTCAAAGAGCTCACACAAATGGAAAAAGGACCTGCATGTACAAAAATACTTATAGCAGCTGTTTTTGTGGTGACAAAGAATTGGAAATTGAGAGGATGCCCATCAACTGGGGAATGGCTGAACAAGTTGTGGTATGTGAATGTAATGGAATACTATTGTGCTATAAGAAATGATGAGCAGGCAGATTTCAGAAAAACCCAGAAAGACTTGTATGGTCTGGTGCTGAGTGAAGTGAGCAGAACCAGGAGAACATTGTACACAGTAACAGTCACGTTGTGCGATGACTAATACTGATAGACTTAACCCTTTTCAGCAATACAAGGATCTAAGACATCTCCAAAGGCCTCATGATGGAATATGCTATCCACATCCAAAGAAACTATGGAGTCTGAATGCAGATTGAAGCATATTATTTGCTATTTTTTTCTTCTGTTGTGTTTTGTTTCTTCTTTCTGGTGGTTGCTCCTATTGGTTCTAATTCTTTCTTACAACACCACTAATGTGAAAATGTTTAATAGGAATGTATATGTATAGCCTATATCAGATTGTGCGCCATCTTGGACAGGGAGGTGGGGAGGGAAAGGGAGAAGGATTTCAAGCTCAGAAGCTTATGGAAGTGATTGTTGACAAAGCAAAATAAATTAATAAAAAATTAAAAAAAAAAAAACAAGCAAACAATGGCAACCAAGCAGAAAGGCCCCACCCCTGGGACTGGCCAGCATCTAAACTCCATACCCAAGGGAGGCCCCATCCCACAATACATGCCAGAAGGGTAGTCTACCCTCCAGTGAAAGCAAAAAGCTATGCCCTGAAGCTCAGTGAAAGGCAGCAGAAGACCCAGAGCTCCAGAACAAAAAGCTTGGGACAGTATAGAACCACAGCCCAGTTCGTGCATAAAAACACTGTCACAAAAAAGGTAGAAAAAAATGAACAAAAACCAAGCAAACGAAAAAAGAACTCGACTATAGAAAGTTACTAAGGTGGCAGGGAGGATGAAGGCATAAACTTAGAAGAGGACAATAATGTCAAAATGGCTACATGTGAAGTGTCAAAGAAAAACATAATTTGGTCTCAGGCCCAAAAAATAATTCCTGGAAGAGCTTAAAAATTATTTTAAAAAGCAAATTAAAAAAGTAGAAGAAAATTGGGAAAAGAAATGAGAGTAATGCAAGAGAATCATGAAAAAAAGAGCCAATAGCATAGGAAAAGATACGCAAAAATTTACCAAGGAAAATAATTCTCTAAAAAAAGAATTGGCCAAATGGAAAAGGAAGCACAAAAGTTCAATTAAGAGAATAATTCCTTAAACATTAGAATTGAGCAAGTGGAAGCTAATGACTCTATGAGATATCAAGATATGATAAAACAAAATCAAAAAAGTAAAAAGAAATAGAAGAAAATGTGAAATTCCTCATTGGAAAAACAACTGACCTAGAAAATAGATCCAGGAGAGATAACATACAATTACTGGACTATTTGAAAGTCATGATTAAAAAAAAAAAGCCTGGACATCTTTCAAAAAATCATCCAAAAAATGCCTTGATATATTAGAACCAGAGGGCAAAATAAATATTGAAAGAATCCATCAATCACTGACTGAAAGAGATCCCAAAATGAAAACTCCCAGGAACATCATAACCAAATTCCAGAGCTCACAAATCAAGGAAAAAATATTGCAAGCAGCTAAAAAAAACCCATTCAAATATTGTGGAGCTACAGTCAGGATTACACAGGATTCGGTAGCTTCCACATTAAAGAACTGGAGGGCTTGGAATATGATATACCTGAAGGCAAAAGAGTTAGGACTGCCACCAAAAATACCCACCAGGCAAAAGTGAATATAATCTTTCAGGGGGAAAAAATGGATATTTAATGAAATGGAGAACTTTCAAATATTCCTAATTAAAAGAGCACAGCAGAATAAAAAATAAATTTCACCTCCAAGTACACAACTCAAGAGAAACATAAAAAGGTAAAAAAGAAAGGAGAAAGAGAAAATGTAAGAAATTCAATAAGATTAAGCTGTTTATATTTCTATATAGCAACATAATATTTGTAACTCCTAAGAACTTTATTAGTATAAGAGGAATTAGAAGCAGTATATATGGACAGAGAGTATGACTATAAAGTGATTTTGATGATATAATACCCCCCCAAAAAATAAAATAAAGGGGTGAGAAAGAAAATTCACTGGAAGAAGGAGGGTGGAGAAGGAATGGGGTAAATTATAGCACATAAAAGAGGCATAAAAGAGCTATTATAATGGAGTGGAAAATGCCTAAAGCTTACTCTCATCAAAATTGGCTCAAAGAGGGAATAACACACACACCCACACACACACACACACACACACACACACACACAATTTGATACAGAAATCTATCTTACCCTATAAGGAAGTAAAAAAGGACAAGGATAATAGAAAGGGAAGAGAAGACTGATAAAATGGATGATAGATTGGGTTGATCAGAAGTAAAATACCTGTGAGGAGGGAAAGGATGAGGGAGTAAGAGATGGGGGGATAAACAAGGGAAAATAGCATGGAGGGAAATACATAGTTGTCATAACTATAAATGTGAATGAGATGAACTCTCCCACAAAGCAGAAGCAGATAGCAGAATGGATTAAAAACTAGAACCTTACAATACGTTGTTTACAAGAAACAGATCTGAAGCAGAGAGATACACATAGGATAAAGTTAAGGGGCTGGAACAGAATTTATTATGCTTCCACTGAAGCAAAGAAAGCAGGGGTAGTGATCATGATCTCAGACAAAGCAAAAGCAAAAATAGATCTAATTAAAAGAGATAAGGAAGGAAACTACACCTTGTTGAAAGGGACCACAGACAATGAAGTCATATCAACACTAAACATATATGCACCAAATAGTATAGCAACTAAATTTTTGAAAAAGTTGAATGAGTTACAGGGGGAAATAGATAATAAAACTATACTAGTGGGGGACCTCAACTGTCCCCTCTCAGAACTAGATAAATCTAACAAAAAAAGGAAGAAATTAAGGAGGTAAATAAAATTCTGTAAAAGTTAGATATGATAGATCTCTGGGGAAAATTGAACAGAAATAGAAAGGAAAATATCTTTTTCTCGGTGGTTAATGGCAACTACACAAAAATTGACCATGTATTAGGACATAAAAATCTTACAATCAAATGCTGAAAAGCAGAAATAGTAAATACATCCTTTTCAGATCATAATGCAAAAAAGAAATTAAAGGAATTAGAGTAGGCAATGAGGAAACAAAACTATCACTCTTTGCAGATGATATGATATTATACTTAGAAAATCCTAGAGAATCAACTAAAAAATTACTTGAAATTATTAACAACTTTAGCAAAGTTGCAGAATGCAAAATAAACCCACACAAATCATCATCATTTCTATATATTACCAATAAAATCTAGCAGCAAGAGATAGAGAAATTCCATTTAAAACAACTGTAGACAGTATAAAGTACTTGGGAGTCTACCTGCCAAGACAAAACCAGAAACTATATAAACACAACTATAAAACACTTTTCATACAAATAAAGTGAGATTTAAATAATTGGAAAAATATTAATTGCTCATGGATGGTTTAATAAAATAAAAAATGATAATTCTACCTAAATTAATCTATTATTCAGTACCATACCAATCAGACTATCAAAATTATTTTATAGAACCAGAAAAAAACAATACCAAAAACTCAAAACTTTAAATAAAATTGTTAAAAAAAAGTCTCTGCATTTTGCTTAGTCTTTGGCAAAACAAAATGAGTTTATGCAATCAAATACTCTCACTATTGGGTAGTCATGAACATTCTCATTAGAGACATTTTATTTTTACCAATAGCAAGCCACAGAATGATGATGTAATTTATTTTTTGAAACCTTCAGATTTTTTAGACCTTTTCTATAGTCTCATGAACTAGTTTCTGATTGTCTTACTCCCTCCCCTTTTCCCATTTAAACACTATTTGAATTACAAATGTGGAAATATTTAGTTTTCTTGGGAGTTCATGTGTTTTTGTCAGGGGTAAGTCTGTAGCCTCCTTATAGGTCAGTATTTTTATTCCCTCAATACTTGACTTTCATTTGGGTTGGTCTTGAGATGTGTCATTGCTTTCTTCATTTAGTTTTCCTCAATTCCTGAAGATGGGAACAATTTTCTGGGTCTTAACCTGAGGTGCTACATTAAAGAACAATAGAGACTAAACCTGCCATTGCACAGTTTGCTCATTCCTTTGCTAGCATACAAATTACAAAGCTTTATAAACGCCGATTTAGAAAAATGGTCTCTGAATCTGCTTTAGGGCCTCAATGAACAACAGATAATAGAGCAAAGAAGAGGCAGAATATGTTCAGCAAACACATGGTGGAAATTCTACTGCCTGCAGAAACAATCAACCAGCTTTATTACAGCAAGTCTGGGCGATATTGGAAAGTTTTATCAAGACAATCAAGTACTTCAGATTCTTCAAAGTCTAGCTGAAGTTATTATTCCAAAGAGCACACACATTCATTAGCTAGTTTACAATTAAACTGTTAATTAATACTAACCCAATTTATACATGGAAGGCACAACAAACAAGCTTATCAGATATATGCATTTATAACTTCCAAGCTGAAAACAACAGAATAGAGAGATAAGGTGAAAGTATCACTGCTACATAAACATAAAAAGACAAATAAATTCAAAAGAATTCAAAACCTCATTTATTAAAACCTAAATATTCCTACTTGGGGAAAAATAAATTAGATTATTTCAGCTTGGTTTAAGACATTACCTAGTCTTCCACAGATTAACATTTAAAGGAAATGAACAATAGCTAGCAGACAATGGTGATTATGGTATTTATAATAAGCTCACCATTTACCTGTGATTCAGGCAACAGAGTTCAAGATACTATGTTTCTATACTGCAGATGCCAATTCATGGGGACAGATAACATTTTGTGGAGCAGGGGTTTTTAACTCTTTTTGTTTGGCAATATGATGAAGCCTATGGACTCCTCCCTACTTTCGAAATAGTGCTTTTAAATGTACAGAATAAAATGTATATTGTTACAAAGGAAACAAATCATACTGAAATACAGTAAGCAAAGTATTTTTAAAAACAAGTTCAAAGATTCAAGGTTAAGTAAAAGGACCCCTGCCTTGAAGTTACAAGAGAATTAGATTGTTATCCCACCTCTACCTCAGGACTTATTACTGTAGCCCAATAAGATACTTAACCTCTTTACATCAAATCTGGGCAATGGGGAATAAAAAAAACAAAAAAGCAAACAAAAAAACTATCTCGCATGGTTACTGGGAGGATTAAATGATATATGTACTTTAAAAATATTAAAAAGCTTTATAAAGCCATGTTGTTGTTGTTGTTGTTTAAATATCCATGTAATTCAGGGTATAGTTGCCTTATTTCCCTAGATCTTGGTTGTTATATATTTATTTTACATGAGATTGTGGGTACTTTAAGTGGAAACCTCAGCCAAAAAGGCACTGAATCCTGTTTCACAATGGGCAAAATTACACAGCTAAAATTGCTATTCATGAATAACTCACATACTTAGAATGGTATGTTAGTTAAATTTTACTGCATTATTCAATGTCTTAGAAATAACTCTAGCAAGAAAATAGTCACCATTCCTGGAGTCAGAGTTGGTTAGGGCACATAGTCAAAAAATCATATAATCATTCAAGACAGGTTAAAAAAATGGAGTGAATTTATATCCTTTCCTTGATTAATTCCTTCCACTCCCATGGCTCCGGGCCAAATTGGTCTTCATACCAGTACTCACACACAATATTCCATCTGCTGAAACTGCTATGCACAGGCTGTTCCCCATACCTGAAATATGCTACAAACTTACCTGGGCATCTTAGAATCCATGTCTTCCTTCAAAACTCAGATTGAAGTGCCAGTCACTTGCTGAAACTTTTCTTTCTCCCCAGTCAACTAGTTCCCCTTACGTATCCTCAGTTTACTTTACATTTATTTTCAATATATTTTGTATTTAATTACAATGCAAATCTATTGTTTCCCTTGATAAAAATGTAACCTCCTTGAGGCTAGGACTATTTTGTCTTTGTCTTTGTATTCCTAGCAAGGAGCACAGTTCCAGGTAAACTATAAACACTTAATAAATCTTTATTAAAGGATCGATGACTTGTTGAGGAAAATGATGGACTTTGAAACTGAAGATCTAGGTTTGAGTCACATCCCTACTATGCACATGTTCTGTGATAGGGGGAACACATATTCTGCTTCTCAGAGCATCGGTTTCCTCATCAGTAAAATGGTGAAAATGGGGTTTTTGGGAGTATCAAATAAGACGATGTATGGAAAGTGCTCTGTAAATCTTAAAGCTCATCTGCATGTCTGTCATTCCTATGCCAGTCCATCTCTACCAAGAATACCCAAACTGTTCCTTTAGACTCAGCCTTGTTGCCCAGTGCCCACTGAACATTTCATGAAGTATCCTGCTGATATCTCAAAGTCAAAATGTCTAAAACTGTACTCGTTATCTTCTCTAAAAAGCTAGCTTCCGGGGCAGCTACGTGGTGTAGTGGATAGAGCACTAGCCCTGGATTTAGAAGGACCCAAGTTCAAATCTGGCCTCAGACACTTATTAACTGTGTGACCCTGGGGAAGTCATTTAACGCCAATTGCCTAAACACAAATAAACAAACAAACAAAATAAAAAGCTAGCTTCCTCCCAGAACTTCCCTATTTCTCTTAATGGCAACATGATTTTTAGTCAACTAGACTATAAATGTCAATCATATGTTACTCTTCCTCTCCCAAACTACTCACATCTAATTAATATCAGATTCAATCAATTATCCTTTCTGCATGTAATTTTCATGACTCCCACTACCACCACCCTTGTGCAGGCTCTTACTGCCTCTGCCCTGTATCATAACCATAGTTCAAATGATTCCCTGAGTAATCTTCCAAAAGCACTGCTCTAACAAGAATCCTAAAACACAGGAATCAGACCTCTAGAACTGGAAGGGACCTGAGAAGTGATTTAGTCCAAACTACTCATTTTATTAGTCTTAGAGAATGTTGACAAAGGCCACATTTGTAAGCAACACGGGATTTCCTTGATCAAAAGCCTTCATTGACTTTACATCATCTACCCAATACTCACATAATAGTTCATTTGAATTTTAGACCTGCATGGGATTCTGGACATGATGTAGTTCAACCCCCTCATTTTATTTATGTTGAAGCAAACCCAAGCCTAGTGAGGTTAAGTGACTTATTCAGTTAGTAGCAGAGTTGGGCCTATAACTCTGTTCTTCTACCTCCTAAAGTAGGTCTAATGGTCTTTCAATTACACAATGGTGCCTTTCGATGAATTCTGCTTAGCCTACCTTTGAAAGCTTTCAATGATCTGACCATAATCTATTTGTTGAGAAGTTATCATACTGCTCCCCTACATGCTTTCCACATTCCAGACAACTGGACTATTCAACCTTATCTAAACATACCCTGTGCCTATCGGCTTCTATGTCTTTATTCCTTGTTATCAATCCATTTGAAATACGTGGCTCCACCTCTTACCTCCACCTGCCTCTACTGAAAGCCTGTACACCCTTTAATAGATATTTAAGTGCTACCTTCTCCCTCACTGATTAAAATGACATTTAACCTAGCTATAGCTCTAATACAAACAACAACAACACAAATATTTTGGCATCATTCTAGTGATCCACACATAAGATTTTATATGAACACTGAGATGAATTGAGTTGTGGCTCATTATATAAGAAGGAATGTTATATGGTCTTTCTGTTTAACACCTATGTTGCTTTCAAACTTATCTCAGATAAATCTTTCCTTTCTATGTCTTTCAATTGCAGTAAGCTAAGAATTTTAAACCATATCCTGGAGAAAACAAGCAAATGGACAGGGCCTACCTACCTTCACACAGTCCACTAGAGAACTGTTGTTTGCATTACATGATTCTGACTCCAAATAGGTCTGTGAATTTGGGTTCAGTCACTTAACCTCTAGACATCTATTTTCTAATCAGTAAAATTATGATCTCCGGGTCCAGCTCTCACATTTTATGAAATGTTCAAAAAAGGCTATGTAAATGGTAAAAATAAAGGTTTTCTAGTGAATCTATAAGGAAAAGAAAATTCATTAATGATGCAAAAGTCCTTTATTTTTTCTTTAATGAGGCTTTTCTCAGAAGTATTTCTTATCAAGAGCTTACAAAGTGTGATTTCAGAACAGTTGTTTGGTGGACATTATTAAAAAAAAAAAAAAAAAGGATTGCTCCAAGACCAAAGCACACCATATGCTCTCCAAGCCGTCAGAAATTTTAAGCAAGTCTACAGTGTAAGTAGTGAAGTATAACTTCATGTTGGAAATTATTTTGACCATGTAGACAGCCAGAGATGGAAACTGAAGGGCAATCCACATATTTTCTTCAATAATCAAAGTTGACTTGTCAACACCTTGCCCCCAGTTTCTCCCAATAATTTACCTATATTCCCAGTGACTTAGTGCTATTGTTTCATCTGCTTTTGTAGAGTAAGTCCTGTAACACTGGGCATGGGATGGGGTGGAGCCAAAATGGTGAAGTAAAGGCAGGGATTTGCCTGAACTCTCCCCCATACCCCTCTAAATACATTTAAATAATGACTCTAGACAAATGCAAGAGCAGCAGAACCCATAAAAAGACAGGGTGAAACAATTTTCTGGCCCAAGACAACTTGGAATGTCAGGAGAAAAGGTCTGTTGCACCAGGGTGAGAGAGGAGCATAATCCAGTGTAAGCCATGCCAGCACAGATCAGGCCCCAGCAAACCAGAAGAAGGCCTCAGGGTTACTGAACCAGGGGCATCAATGGCATTTGCCAGACCTCTCAGCCCACAGATGATAAGGGGGTTGAACAATTAATCAGAAGGAGATTACCAGGTCTTTTTGTTAGCACTGAGGCAGAACCCTATAATTGCTTTGCCCATGCTCTGATCTGGGTCGAAGCCCTGGGTGGCAGTCCCGGGGTGAAAAGGAGCACTAACACACCAGAGCTTGCAGCCACAGTGGAGTAGGGGCCCTCCTCATAATTCCAGGGCAGAAGAGGGTACTTGTAGTCCCTCACAGACCAGAGCACAGGTCAGCAGAATAGTAAATACCTCTCCTTCGATTACACCACTTTGGAAAAACTGAAACCTTACATATCCCTAGAAATATCTCTGAAAATAGCTGCACAAAACCCCTAAAGCTTGGGAAACTGTGCCCTTGATCCTGGAGGCAGAGCTCCACTTTACCAAAGAGCTAAAATCTAAGAAATAGGTGGGGAAAATTAGCAAACACAGAAAAAAATTCTGACTATATAAAGTTACTATAGTGACAAGGAAGATCAAAACACACAATCAGAAGAAGACAACAAAGTCAAAGCTCCTACATCCAAAGCCTCCAAGAAAAATGTGACTTGGTCTCAGGCCATGGAAGTGCTCAAAAAGGATTTTGAAAATCAAGGAAGAGAGGTAGTGATGCAAGGAACTCATGAAAAATGAGTCAACAGCTTGGAAAAGGAGACTCAACAAAACACTGAAGAGAATAACACCTTAAAAAATAGAATATGCCAAATGGTAAAAGAGGTACAAAAAGTCAATGTGGAAAAGAATGCCTTAAAAAGCAAAATTGGTCAAATGGAAAAAGAGGCACAAAAATTCACTGAAGAAAAAAACTCCTGAAAAAGTAGAATTGATCAAATGGAAAAGGAGGTACAAAAGCTAAATGAAGAAAATAATTCCCTAAAAATTATAATAGAGCGAATGGAAGCTAATGACTTTATGAGAAATCAAGAAACAATAAAACAAAACCAAAAGCATGAAAAAAAGATAATATAAAACATCTCATTGAAAAAACAACTGACCTGAAAAATAGATCCAGGAGAGATCATTTAAAAATTATTGGACTATCTGAAAACCATGATCAAAAGAAAAGCCTAAACATCATCCTTCAAGAAATTATCAAGGAAAATTGCCCCAATGTCCTAGAACCAGAGGGTAAAATAGAAACTGAAAGAACATACTTATCATCTCCTGAAAGAGATCCTAAAATGAAAACACCCAGGAGTATTATAGCCAAATTCTAGAGTTCCTAGATCAAGGAGAACATACTGCTACCAGCCAGAAAGAAACAATTCAAGTATCATGGAGTCACAGTCAGGATAACGAAAGATTTAGCAGTTTCTATATTAAAGGATCAGAGGACTTGGCATTTGATATTCTGGATGGCAAAAGAGCTAGGATAACAACCAAGAATCACCTACCCAGCAAAAATGATTATAATCCTTCAGGAGAAAAAAGGGATATTCAATGAGATAGAGGATTTTCAAGTATTCTTGATGAAAAGACCAAAGCTAAATAGATAATTTGACTTTCAAATACAAGACTCAAGAGAAACATAAAAAGGTAAACAGGAAAGGGAAATCATAAGGGATTCAATAAGATTAAACTGTTTACATTCTTACATTGTAAGATGACACTCATAACATATAAGAACTTTCTCATTATTAGGGCAGATAAAAGGAGTATATATAGACAGAGGGCACAGATGTGAGTTGAATATGAAGAGATAAAAAAATAAAATTAAGGGGTGAAAGAACGATGTCCTAGAAGAAAGGGAAAGGGAGAGGTAGAATGGGGGTAAATTACCTCACATAAAAGAGGCAAGAAAAAGCTTTTACAGTGGAGGGGAAGAGGGGGGAGGTAGGGGTAGTGAGTGAACCTTACTCTCATCAAAATTGGCTCAAAGAAGGAATAATATACACATTCACTTGGGTATAGAAATCTGTCTTACCTTACAGAAAAGTAGGAAGGGAAGGGGATAAGAGAAGGAGGGTGATAGAAGGGAGGGCACATTAAGGGAGGGAGTAGTCAGAAGTAAAACACTTATGAGAAGGGACAGGGTGAAAGGAAAGAGAGAATAGAATAAATTGGATTGGGGGGAATAGTATGGCAGGAAATACAGTTAGCAATAGTAACTGTGAGAAAAAAAATTGAAGCAAGTTTCTCTGATAACGTCCTCCTTTCTCAAACATACAGAAAACTGAGTTAAATTTATAAAAATAAGAGCCATTCCCCAATTGATATATGATCAAAACTATGAGCAGATTTCTGATGAAGTAATCAAAGTTACCTATAGTCCTATGAAAAAATGCTCTAACTCATTTTTTATTAGAGAAATGCAAATTAAAACAATTCTAAGGTGCTACCTCATACCTATTAGATTGGCCAATAGGCCAGAAAAGTAAAGGGAAAAAGGAGACATTAATGCCCTGTTGGTGGAGTCTGATTCAACCATTCTGCTGAGAACTTTGGAACTATGCTCAAAGGGCTATAAACCCATACATACCCTTTGACCTAGCAATACTACTACTAGGTCTATATCCCAAAAGAGACAAAAAGTCAAAAGGAAAAAGGACATATATATACAAAAATATTTATAGCAGCTCTTTTCTGGGGACAAAGAATTGGAAATTGAGGGGATACCCATCAACTGGGGAATGGCTGAACAAATTGTGGATTGTGATTATGATGGAATACTATTGTGCTATAAGAAATAATGAGCAGGATGCTCTCAGAAAAACCTGGAAAGACTTACATGAACTGATGCAAAGTGAAATGTACTGTGTACAAAGTAACAACAATATTGTAAGATGATCAGCTGTGAATGACTTAGCTATTCTCAGCAACACAATGATCCAAGACAACTCTGAAGAACTTATGATGAAAAATGTTATACATTCCCAGAGAAAGAACTGATGGTGTCTGAATACAGATAGAAGCTTACTTTACTTTTTTATTTTTCTTGAGATTTCACCCCTCTTTTATCTATGTTTTCTTTCACAATATGACTATTATGGATGTTTTACATAACTACACATGTATAACCTATATAGAACTGGTTGCCTTCTCAGGGATGTGGGGACATGGAGGGAGGAAGGGAGAGAATTTGGAACTCAAAGTTTTAAAAATAAATGTTAAAAATTGTTTTTACATGTAACTGGGGAAAATAAAATGCTAAATAAATATTAAAAATGAAAAAAAAACATTGGGCACAGGTTCACGGAAACCACTCATTTGTTGAGATATCAGCAATATTTCAATAGAAAGCATAACTTCTTTGAAAGAGTAATTAATAGGATTACCATTACGCCATAGGGTGGAAAAGGAGTTTGGGACCAATCTTTCAAGGTCTGTGTATTTGGCCTTGTAGAGAGAACAAGTCATTGTTAGGTGAAAAGGAAGAAAAATAAGACTAGGCAGTTCGGTTAAAGAGAGAATTCCTACTAAGTAGTCAAAGCATCCTGTGTACAGGACTTGTAGTACAAAAAAAAAACAACATTTATTTCATTCACCATCCTACCTCTTTGAGGGGAAATTACAGGCAGCTGGATGCTGCATTCACATCTGTGTCATAGATCTTGTTGAAGCTAACCCACTTCTCTTGTTTGATTTAAATGGTATGATTATTTCTAACATCTTATGCAAATGTGAACATGGAGCAAGTAGAAAACCATCTTTTTTCTATCCGTATGGTTCCTGATTTTAAGTTTTGCTAGCAGTCTTATATTGATTTGCTGCTGCTTGTTTTTTAAAAGAACTTATTAATTTAGATATGGTCCAAAGTATTTAGATGAATCCCTCTTTTGAAATAAATTGCATAGACAGAAAATGTATTTTTCACCATTAGCATTATTCTTAGCTTGATCCTCGATTTTCTCCACTTCCACATCAATCAAGAGCAATTATTTACTGACTACCTACTATGAGCCTAGCTTGAATTTGGAAATGATACTTTACCTTCAATATTTTAAAAAATACATTTTTTTCATCTGTGTGTGAGTAATTTCTCTATCTATGCAGATCAAAAGCTCTCCATATATTAGGTGAAAGTCTTAAGAGTTTCTATGGCTCCCAGAAAATGACAATGAGCCTTTGACAAGGAAGGTAATCAGATTCTTGAGAAAGAGCTAAGCAGTACACACTGGTGCAGTGTGGAATGCTTTTAGTTTTGGAAGACCTTTCAGGGCTGATGTTCTATTGTTTGGGAACCCAAAGTCATTTGTATACCAAAATGAGATATCAGGATAGCACTTTATTGGGATAGCAGGAAAGCCTTTAAAGGAATTTTTAAATGGGTAAGGAATAGGAAGATTATTATGTTTTCCTACTCATAAAATCCACGGAAAAAGTTAGTTAGATAGATAGCAGTAGATATCTAATGTAGGATAGATAGATAGATAGATAGATAGATAGATAGATAGATAGATAGATAGATAGA
>NW_020954619.1:17909138-17923248 GCF_900497805.2 Vombatus ursinus
AGATAGATAGATAGATAGATAGATAGATAGATAGATAGATAGATAGACAGACAGACAGACATGATAGACAGAGATAGAGATTATAGTATAGTACAGTGTGTGTATGTGTGTGTGTGTGTAGGATAGATATATAGAGAGATAGTATGTTTCTTTCCAAGAGAAGAAGGGTTGAGACAGTGTATAGTAAAAATGTGTAAATGCACAAGAGAAAGATGGTGGAGAAGAGTGAGACAGAGACAAATTGGGGAGGGAAAAACACACTTGCTTGAGTTTATTGCAGGAACCAGCACACCATGAAGAGCAGTAAGACAAAATATTTGCGAACCACTATTTTGAAGCAACATAATTCCTTCCACATAATCTTGCTCAATCAGTGTTTGCTGAATGAATATTTTTGAAGACCATTCCAACTGCATGAATCAAAAACAAACAAATCCTAATCTCAGTGGATTAATTATAAGTGTTCACACTTATATTTATTAGATATGTGTCAACAAGGTAAAGAAAATGGGAAGAATACTAATCATTAGTTATTGCTGTCACAACTTTGTTTCTGTATTTTGTTAATGGTGTCAGTGATGGTGTGTATTCTTATAGTTACTTGAATATTTAAGTGGCAAAAAATGATTTTTGTATGGTGTTTTGAAATGGGAAGGAGGTACCCTTCTAGGTTGATAAGAGGTTTATATTAAAGAATTGATTTGGACTGCCATCTAAAATGTAGTGTTATTTTTATATCCATTAGCAAATTACGTTTCTCTTAGTATATAATCAGAAAAAATACACTCATCTGTGGAGCTGCCTTGGCTATTTGAAGCTAGAGTTAGCACTAACGATGACTCACAAAATCACAGAGTTGGAAGGGACCTGCAGTTGTACATGAAGCACCGACTCTTACTCAAATACCCTTGACAACTTCTCCTCTGCTGGAAGACCACATTATAACCAATTTCACTTTTAGATAACTCTAAATGAAAGCAAGTTCTGCCCTCTATGAGTCAAAATCTGTCAACTTTTCTTGACTAGTTCTAATTCTACCCTCTGGGACTATAATAAATCTAATTCTTCTTTCACTTGACAGCCTTTTCAGTATTTGAAGATGGCTATCTTCTCCCTTAGTTTCTTTCTTTTTTCTTCTGGAAACAACACCTCAAAGTTTGGTTTTTAAGTCCCTTCATCTTCCCAGGCAACCTCTTCTGGATGTGCTCCCACTTGCCAATGTCATTCCTAAAGCATGACACTCAGAAAGCCCATGGACATCTTAGAGTAAAGGCTGGTATGTTTGTAGATGTGTTGTAGACAAGATTCTTGTTCAGGTATAGATTGTACAAATGGTCTCTGAGTTTCCTTCTAATTCTGGGCTTCTGTGATTCTTTGAAATAAATTTTATACTTTTTTTTTACTTCTTAAAGAGAATATGTTAAACAAATATTTAACTTATCTTTAATGAGGGATATTGGCATTATATTGTAGTATCAAGTAAGTCTATAGGACCTCTCCTCTTGGTACTACTGATATAGGTGTAGATATTTGTTCTGGCACTAAATGGTTCATGATTGTTATGCCTTTTTAATTACTACATATTCTTTTTCTTCCCTTGACATCAACTATCTCTTTTTTTTTGTCATTCTCAATGTGCTTCTTTACAGTAGCCATTTTTACTTCTACTTTTCAATCTACCGCGGGCTAGAAAAACTGATAAATCAAGTTTTCTTAGAAGTCTTATTATATTAGGGTAAGTAGTTTCTAAATCTTTGAGGAATTAACATCTGAGTTCTTGGAGAGTTTGTGATGCTTAAACTTTGTAATATCTGTTTGTCTGCATGGAAGCTTTCAAAAAGTTCCATCTTGGAACATATTTATTTTTCAGATAGTTGAAGTTGTCACATAAGAGACCAATGAACAAAGACATTGCTAACTAAGAAAATTAATCATTATGATTATCAAATTTTGTCAGCAGAGTTACAATAAAAGATTACAGATGTGTCTAAGAACTTATTGCAAAATAGATTTGACTTTTTTTTTTGGTCAACAAGTAATTTAGAATTAAAGGGTCTACTTGAGAAGATGGTAGCTAAGTAAAATAGTTTTACAAAAATTTCTCATTTTATAGCACAGAAGTTACATGACAAATTTATTAGCTATTTAATATTGATTGGAATGAGTTTTATAGTCATTAAACATTAATACAACATTAAAAAGATCTGGGAGAAATTCCTGGAAACAGCAAATAAGACAAAGAAAGTTACATGATTCAATGCTATGGTCATCATGAGATTATTTGTAGTTCACTAATGTTCTTCCAATAAACCTTTTGTCTGTGCACAGATGTCACTCTGGGTTGGCAGAACTTAATTTTGAATATGTGTAACTATCATGGTTATTTGCCCATCACTCACATATCACAAGGCTTGTCCTGTTTGCACAAAGCCAGACATTCAAATGACAGTTGAAAAATTGTCCATTTACTAAAGATATTTGGAAATACAGTAAAAGCTTTGTTATCTGGCATGTTAGAGGAATGGGAAAATACTGGTTAATTGAAAAAAATATCTGGTTAATTGAGAGTTATGCCTATTCATGTTGACTCACGAAAATCTCCCTTTTCCTAGCTCCCTTGTTAAAGATATAAGTGAATTAAAAGGGAATGATTCACATACGCTTCTTGAATTGAATATGCAGTACTCCTTTGCTTGAAAAAGCCAATGAGTTACTTTTTTGTTTTTTTACTTGGTCTCCTTGCTTCCATGTCTCTCCCTTTTTTCAACCCATTTTTCCAAAAAGTAAATCCATATTCTTAAAACTTCTATCTGTCTCATCACTTCCCCACTCAAAAAAAATCCTCTATGGCTCCATATTGTCTCTAAGATAAAATATGAGCTCCTCACCCTGGCAATTAAAGTCCTTCCAAATCTGGCTCCCACGTTTTTCAGTCTCATTTCATATTACTCCCTTTCATGCATCTTCTCTTTCCAGTCACAGTGGTCCAGCTACTGGCCATACAGGATATTTCATTTCCAGCCTAAGTGCCTTTGCACAAGTATTTCACCATGTCCACAATGCTCTCCATCCTCACCTTTACCTAATAGAATTCCTCACTTCCTTCAAAGAGCATTTCAGGTGCTTCCTCCTACCACAAGACCCTTCCAGATCCTCACAGTTTATTTGCCCTTTCTTCCTCTTGAAATTTGCATTACTTCCTACATACATGTAATTTGTTTCTTTATATACCTATAATAACTTCTCAGTAGAATAAAAGTTCTTTGAAGGCATGAAATATTTTGTTTGGAATTTTTTGTCATCAGGATCTAATGTAGAGTTTTTCACATAGTAGGCCATTAATAAATGTCTACTGAATATAACTGAATTTCATTATTTCCCAAATTAGCACAAAATGAAATGTTATACAAAAGCATGACAATTTTATCATAGTCTGATGGCTCTGTTACGGTTAATTGTGCATTAAAATGTTGTATTGAAAAATATTAGAAATGCCCATTTGTGGAGCTTTTCCACCCAGTAAAGTGATTGATAACAGCTTTTCCCAAGAAGTAGCTATGTGTTGTAATTGGTAAAGTGTTGGACTTGAGGTCAGATAGACCTGATTTTAAATCCTGCCTCAGACTAGCTGTATGACCAGGGAAAGTCACTTGACCTCGTCCAGCCTCAATTTCCTCATCTGCAAAACAAATATAGCAGCACCTACTTTGCAGGGTTGTTGTGAGGATCATACTAGAAGACACATAGAAGTATGCTGTAAAACCTAAAGCACTATATGAATACTACTACTACCACTACTATGATTATAATGAATTTTTAATTTCTAATCAAGCTGTTAGATGTTACAGCTATAGCCTAATAAAGTTTCTTAAGGATAGGTACTATGTATTCTCATGATCATTCTGAAGTACCCAATACAGTTTGAAGAAGGCTGAGAGTGCTAAATAAATGTTAATTGAATGACTAATTAGATAAATTTCATATTCATATATTCAGGAGAATAACACCTCTTGCACAATGTTGAGTTAAAATTAAGTCACTCTTCATTTAAAGCTCATAATTAGTAATGGGAAATTCATTACATAAAATGGATTAGAATGCCAGTCCCCTCTATTTCTCAAAGAAATTTTCCAGGATATCTTTGGAGTATCTACCACTCACATGTATTGAAAGAAAAACTCCTTAAACTATACATGGAGAGCAGTGACGAGCCTTCTTGATCTCTATGATGACATATAATTTGAGCATGAATATGTTCTTAGGTTACTGCTGAGGTTTGAGCAAGATAAAAAAGAGTCTTTTTCACAAGCTAAGTATTATTGTCAAGGCTTGACATTCCCTCTTTCCTCACCTCTGCCTCTTAGAACCTCTTTCTTTCTTCAAGACAGCACAGACACCACACTTTTTGAAATTAGGCCTTTCCCAGTTATCTTCCTTCTGAAATTACTTTGTATTTACTTATCTATGTACATACCATAGCTTCTGTAACCACTGAAGTGTAAGGGGATTTACAACTGAGTGTTCATTTGGGGATTATTTTCTTGTTTGTTCTTTTTCTAGCTTTTTTATCGCATACTCAATTCATTGATCTGCTCTTTTTCTATTTTACATTTAGAGATATAAATTCTCCTCTTATCACTGCTTTTACTGCATCCCATAAGTTTTGATATGTTGTCTTACTGTCATTCTCTTTAATGAAATTATTGACTGCTTCTATGATTTTGGAACTTTGCTCAAAAGGCTATAAAACTCTGCATACCCTTTGACCCAATGATACCACTACTAGGTCTGTATCCCAAAGAGATCAAAGCAAAAGGAAAAAGACCTATATATTCACAGCAGCTCTTTTTGTGGTGGCAAAGAATAGGAAATTGAGGGGATGCTCATCAACTAGAAAATGGCCAAACAATTTGTGGCACATGGTTTTGATGGAGTACTACTGTGCTTTAAGAAATGATGAAGGGGTAGTTTCAAAAAAATGATGGTAAGACCTATGTGAACTGACGCAAAGTGAAGTGAGAAGAACCGGGATATCATAGTAACAGCAATGATCAACTGTGAAAGACTTGGCTACTCTATAACCTCCAGACAGAGACCTGATGAACTCTGAGTACAAATTGAAATCCAATTTTCTTGATTTATTTTTTTCAATATAGCTAATATGTAAATATGTTTTACATTATTTCCCATGTATAATAAATTGATATCATTTTGCTTGTCTTCTCAGGGAGGGGGATAGGTGGGAGGGAGGGAATTTGTAACTCAAAATTTTAAAAGAAAAGAATGCTCAAAATAAATAAAAAAGGAATGTAAGGTGAACAGACTTGTGTTGTTGTCTTCATAAACTCACTGGCTAGTAGACTGCCTGGCACAAAGTAAGCACTTAATAAATGTTTGTTGAATTTATCTGATAAATATGAATTTATAAATTCAATCTCTCTAAGGAGCAGAGTAAATGTAAGCAACATGTAAGCCATGCAGAAGCATATAAGTATACTTACATGTATCTCAAATGAGTAATATTAAAATTTTCCTTTTTTTACAATGAACATATTTTAAAGGGATTTTACTTACATTCCCATCAACATGTCAAATATTATAAAGCAAACTGAAATATGACATTATTTTCTTTAAAAGATACCCAAAACTCAAATATTGAGAAACATATAATTAAATGAATAGATACAAAGCCTTTTTAAAGTGCTTCCTATGTGGCAAGCACTGTGCTAATCATTGGGGATACAAAAAAAAACAATGAAATAGTCCCCACTTTCTAGGAGCTCAAACTCATACAAAATGCATACAAAGTAACCTGGGAGGGGCAGGACTAGTAAACTGGGCAACCAGGAAAGACTTTATATAGAAGATAGCACTTGGATTGAGTCTTAAAGGAAACCAGACATTCCAAGAAGCAGCGGTGAGATGAGAATTTAAGCAAGACATGGGGAATATCCAGGCATGAAGACAGGAGAAGAGTCATGTGTGAGGGACAGCAAGAAGACTGGTTTTAGTTCCCCATAAAGAACATGGGAGCAATTTGTAACAAATCTAGAAAAGTATATTAGGGTTGGATTGTGAAAAACTTTCAATGCCAAACATAGGAGCTGATCTAAAGAGAAAAGAAAATCATGGGAGTTCATTCAGTAATGGACTGACATGGTCAGACTTGTGCTTTAGGAAAACCATTTCAGTATCTGTGTGGATGATGGATTGGAATGGTCAAAATCTTGAGTCAGACAGATGAATTAGGAAGCGGTTGCAATAGTTCAGACATAAGTGATAAGGGCCTAAATTAGGGTGTTGGCCGTATGAAGGATGTTGTGGAGGTAAGATCAGCAAGATTTGGCAATTGATTGGATGTATAGAGTAAAAGAGAGTGAGGAGTTAAGAATGACACCCAGGTTGCAAACCTTGAAGAGAAAGTAAGTAGACAGATTTACAGTGCCCTAAGAGGAAACAGGGATGTCCAGAAGGGGATTGGTTTGGGGGAAAGATAGTGAGTTGTTTCGGACATAAATTTCATATATTTATGGGAGTTTGAGATGTCCAAAAGGCACTTAAATGATGTAGGTCTGTAGCAAAGGAGAGAGACTAGGGTTAGATATTTACATAGAATCACCAATATAGCAATAATAATGATCTCTACCTTCAGACAATGGTTGATGGCTGGTGACTGATGAGGTTGCCAAATGGGAGAGTATTGAGAGAAAAGACAAGAGGTCCATGATAGAACTTTGGAGTATACCCATAGTTAGGGTTATAATGTGAATGACGAGTCAATAAAAGTGAATGAGGAGTAGCAGGACAGGTACAAAAAGAACAAAGAAAAAGAAGTCATGAAAGCCCAAAAAGAAAAGAATATCCAGGAGAAAAAGGTGATTAACAAAGTGAGATGCTGCAGAATATTATAGAAGGATAAGGTGTAACATAAGGCCTTTTAGTTTGGTAATTAGGAGATTATTAATTTTGGACAGAGTAGTTTCAGTTGAACAGTGAGGTCAGACACCAGATTACAGAGGGTTTAGAAGTGAGTGAAAGGAGAGGAAATGGAAGCAATGAATGTAGACAGTTTTTTCAGGGGTCTGGTTAAAAAAACAAACAAACAAACATGTTTATACTTTGCAGGGATGATAGGATTTAATGGAATTTTTTTTAAATATTAGGGAAACATGGTCATATCTGTAGACCAGAGGAAAGGAACCAGTAGATAGTGAGCTTAACTTCCCCTGGCTTCTTATGGACTGGGATGCAAAGAAGCTTCTTGGGTGCCAACCGAGATATTTTAAGTTCCAGGATCATCTTTCGGAAGGTATCCTGGAATTAGGACCACAGATCATGAATTTAGTGCTGGAAGAGATTTCTGAAACCATGCAGTCCACTCTGTTCTTTTACAGATGAGGAGCTAAGGCCTAGAGAGATTAGTTTGCTCAAGATCACACAAATAGTAACAGCTGGAATCATCTGACTCCAAATCCAGTGACCTTCCTTCATTCCCTTTCTAAGAATAAAGTATACGTGACTATGTGTAAGTATGTGTGTGTATGTATATGTATATATGTGTATATATATATATACACACACACATATATAAAACATCCAGTGTGTGTGTGTATACACACATATACAGACAGATACATATATGTATATTTGTATATATTTGTGTGTTACCATTTTCATCGCTCTGTCTTGGAGGATGAAATGTGTGAGTTCTATATATACAGAGAGAGTTCTACCTCAGAGCAAAGACTGGATTGCCAAGAATCCTGTAACTACTCAATGAATATTAACTGCATGAAAGCAATGAATGCCAATGAAATAATGAGTTTTAGATTGAAGAACAGAAAAGTCAGTTTAAATCAAGCAAAGCTTAAATTGTTTAGCTACTCAAAACAGGTCAAGTGTAACAACTTACCTTCTTTTTAAAAGAAAAATGTTTTATCTTTTTACAGACCTCTGTTAATTTTGAGAACAATGACTTCAAATTGCATGGTCATCAAAATGATTCAGAAAAATATGTATGTTTTTTACTATAAATCAAACAATATTAAGGAAAATAGAAAGCTTGATTTGTATTTCAAGGGCCTGGTTTGGAATACCACATCTGTTATATCGCTTTAAATAAGTCATTTTAATTTTCTGAGTCTCAGGTTTAGCTAGCTAGCTAGCTAGATATAGATAGATATATATACACACATATACATACATATGTGTATATGTAATGAAAACAAAGATGAGATAACCTCTAAATTTGTTCCCAACTTTTAATCTATGATCCTATATTTAAATCCTAGATGAATATATAAAGCGTATCCTCAAAACTAATAGTATTAAAGATTTCTATTGACTTAGTGAAATCAGTTTTTTTTAAAAGTAATAAACATTGCAATGATAAGTAAAGAGTAATAAGGAGTATTATTTCTTATTTGGATAAATTATATCAATATCTGTATTCAAGAAAAGTCTCAAAGCCACGTCAGCATGCCCTACCTTTAGAGATCCTTGATGGCCCAGACACTTTAGTCTTTCTACTCTGTTGTGTCCTATGTACTATGGAGATTAGGCAAGTATAACTCACAATCTGTGTCCAAACATGACAGGATGAATAATTAACTTCAGTTCTCTTTCTCCTTCACTTCAATAACAACAAAAATGAAAAATTAAAAATTTCGGTTGTTTCATATCAGGTGGAGGCAGGAAAAATGGTACCTTTGATCACATTGTGACCTGTAAACATCTCACTCATTTTGGGGAAAAATACCTGCTACCCCAAAAGATTTAAGCAAGACACTGGTTTATATTGTTTGGGGTTCATGGTATGTATGGTTTTCAAGGTGGGGAAATTTTCTCAGCATATAAAACCCTTAGCCTTTTTATTCAAACCAGATTAAAAAAGTTAAGAACTCCTGCCCTAAGCCTATGTAATTCCTTAAACTATCTGGGTAACAATGAAAAAGAATGTGCAATAGAGTACCAGATTTGGAATCACAAAGGCCTGATTTCAGATCCCGTCTCTGACTCTTAGAAGTCGTATCACCACAGCAAGGCATTAAGGTTCTCTAAGACACATTTAAGTCATAGATACATGACCACCTTTAAAATCCCAGATCCTGCCCATCAATTGGGGAATGGCTAGACAAGTTCTGGTATATGATTGCGGTGGAATAGTATTGTGCTATAAGAAATGACAAGTAGGATGCTCTCAGAAAAACCTGGAAAGACTTACCTGAACTGATGCAAAATGAAATGAACAGAACCAAGAGAACATTGTACATAGTAACAGCAATACCATACGATGATCAACTGTGAAGGACTATGCTATTTACAGCAATACAATGATCAACACAATTCTGAAGGACTTATAATAAAAATGCTATCCTCCAGAGAAAGAACTGATAGAGTCTGAATGCAGATTGAAGCATAGCTTTTTTTAAAAAATTTTCTTGTTTTTTTAATTTGTGTTTTCTTTCACAATATGATTAATATGGAAATAAGTTTTGCATGACAGCACATGGGTAAGCTATATCAAACTGCTTGCCTCCTCAATGGGGGAAGGGGGAAGGGAAGTAAGATAAGAGAAGATTTGGAACTCAAAATTAAAAAAAAAATGTTAAAAACTGTTTTTATATGTAATGGAGAAAAATAAAATACTAAATGAAAAAATCATAGATCCTTAAAATATTTGAGCAATGGGGACAGAGGCAGAGATAATTAGCACAAAGTTTCATGATAAGCATGCCTCTGTAGTTCTGGCCTATATGTTAATCTGAATAACAATAACAACAAAATTCAGACACTTGAAGATGTCCAATGAACCACCCATAGAAAGAGTTAGTTTTAACGTACAATTCCTTCATCTTTTACACTATGAGATGCTTTTCAGGCAATACCAAACCAAGAGAACTAATAATGTTCTCTTTAGTAAACCTTGTCATATCAGGAAGATCTGAGGCATTTCTCATTTCTGTGTGAGTGTGTGTGTGTGTATTTTCTAAAGACAAAATGTGCTTAGGAGGAAGAAGGTACAATTTAGACTAAGAAGCTACAGGTTTGAATTCTGCCTAAGAGTTACAGGTTCCATGGCCATGAGCAAATCTCTTAACCTCTCTGTGCCTCAAAATATTCCCTAGGACTTAATTAACTATTAAACGAAGGAGGTTTTTACTCTTTTGCTGAGGGGGATCAGTACTCTGGTGAAGATTATGAATCCCTTCTAAAAATATTTTTAAATGCATAAACTAAAATGGACAGCATTACACAAATTATGTTGAAATAGTTTAAAATAATTATTTTTTAAAAAGTTCACAGAGCCAAAGTTAATAATCCACTTCACAACTCCTTTCAGCTTAACAATGGGGAGGTAGTGCTACTTCCCTACACTGAGGATATCCCAGATCCTTAACATATTCCTATTAAAACATGCACTTATGCATCTTCACTGTTCTAAATCTCTTCATCTCTCTCTCTCTGCATTGTCACTTTATACCTGGCTAAAAGGCAAATCCTCTTTTATGTAAGACAAGAATGTTTCTAAATGAAGGATGTTTATTTAAAAGAAATACAAGCTAACAGACTTCACAAAAATGGATGCACCAAGAGAACTCTATGTCCTTTAAGCTTAATCTATACCCATACTTTTGAACTAAACAAATGGCAATTTGACCATACTTCTAAAATGCTAGAGAGCTTCAAAGAGCTCCCTAATGTAAATCTACTATATTTAGCTCATATAAATCTTCTTGAAAGCTGTGACACACAAATGGAGTGCCTGTTACATATTGAAAACATGAAAATGGAAAACAATGAAGAGAAAATTAGAACTTTCATGCACAAATCAATTGTAAGCATTGCAGGGGTTGCACTTAAATGCATACAGTGTGAACTCCAGGCCTAGAAACCATCTCTGGTCCCAGCAGCTGCCTAGCAACTAAACATTATACCTGATCTGTGTTTTAATGGGCAAGAGACTGCAGTCGCTAGGTATTTAGTAACTGATAATACATTTTTACCTAAGCATTGGAGAACTGTAATAGTTCAGCAGATCTCAATGAATTTCAAGTCTTCTTATTTATTTGGCTAGAAGCATTTATCTACACTTTAGGCAAAACAATATAAACCATACGTATTTTCTCTGTCTCAGAGATAATTAAATATGGGCTAAATGAGGTGCCATTTAGTTTATGGTTAGAATAATAAGCAAAATTATACCCAAATACCCTAAAAGAATTAATACGTTCCCATAGATTCCTCTTATGACTGAAGGCTTGGGTCATAAGGAGAACAGAAATCATTGCATATAATTTGAGCATGAACTTCAGCAGTTTTTAAAATTACTGTTCTCATTTTCCCAAAACTAGCCATTTGGTATATGGAAAAAGGATAAACATCACAATCTTTATACCTCTGACACAGAGAGCTAACTATTTATTCTTTGCAAAAATATGTGCTCCAAATGGTACCCTGATAACTCCAAAGGGTAAAAGCTCCTTCTGGAGTGCCACCATCGTGATTCTGGGGATCAATTTAAAGAACTATAGAACAGCTGCTTTGATTCTTATTTCTCTCTTCTATACCATAAGCAGGTTTTTTCTTTTGTTGTTATTATTTGGAAGAGGGAGGAAGGAGTAAGAAACTGGATTTCTACAATGAATGCCTCATCAACCCTCTGCTGGGAAACTGAATTGTCATAAGTAATCCTTAACACCAAGAAACAGCTAGGTGCCTGTGGATTGGACTCTGGACCTACAGTCTAGAAGGCTTGAGTTCAAAACCAACTTCAGACACTTACTAACTGGGCAAGTCACTTAACTTCTGTCTGCCTCAGTTTCTCCATCTGTGAAATGGGGACAATAATAGCAAGTGTTTCTTAGGGTTGTTATAAGGATCAAATGAGATGCTGTTTGTCAAGTGCTTTGCAAATCTGAAAGCATGATATAAATATTAGCTATTATTACTGTATTAAATACCCTGAAAAACAGATTTAATTCATGAAAATTGAAAACAGTAATTACTAGTGAGTGATATAAGTAGGCACTGAGCAAAATATAGCATATTCTGATGCAGAACATTATATTCTGTCACACTTGGTAAAGGAACAATAGATCATTTATAACAGTTGGAATAGGTGAATTATATTCAAAATACCATTAAGCTTTCACTTAGTATATCTCATTGGCATTCTATATGCATTAGATAATAATGCAAGTAAATTTTATTGTGTCATCTGTCTTGGAATACATATATCTTTTCATAGGATGATGAATTATAATGTAATACCATGAAAGCAGTCCATTCATTTATGTTACTAGCAACAATGGAAATTTGCTATATTGCCTCCATTCACATTTGACACCCCTTATTTGTACAAGGACCAATCTGAGTAAAATTGCAAAGTTGGTAAAATTCCTCACTTTGGAGTCAGAGGTCTTGAATTCAAATTCTTTTTCTGCTACAATCTGACCCCAGAAAGGGGCAAATACTTCAATGGGGTCCAGCTTCTTTATCTGTAAAATGAGAGGGCTGGTCTAGATGGCTTCTTCCTACTCAAAATCTCTTATCTGTTACTGTTCTGGTATCTTAATAATATGAATTCCTCAATGTTCATTCTAAGAAGCACCAATCAAGCCTTCTACCCCATGTTCTGGCCATTTTCCAACTCCCTTTCTTTCCAGTCAAAAATCACTAGCTATGTCTCATTCCCTTAATATCCTGTGGAGTGACTAGAATTAATTTGGTTAACTGATTTTCTAAAGTGTTAATAGATAACCATAACAATGTGTTTCTTCCTTCTAGGCCAACTGACAAAGACGTAATATCCAAATAAATACTGTGAGAATTTCTGGCCTTGTGACAAGTTGCTGGTAGAATTAACTTTGAGCAAAGGGGAGCATGTATGGCTAACTCAGTAAATAATAAACTGGTCTCTACCTAAAAGAATAATCTTCTTATATTCTTAGAACTATTTATCTCAAGAGAACATGGAACTAATTACATCTTTGAAAGGGAATTGAAAATACATGCCGAGCTAAAGTGATGAGACATTAGCAGATATCCCATACTTTCCTAGAGTAAAAATGAATAAAATGGCTTAGGAGAAAATGAAAATTATCTGTGATAGATGGATGACTATTTTTACTGCATTTTAGAACACTGAGGGTCTTTCTGTTTCTACATTTATTATTTCAGCTAATGTTAAATAGATACCTAATTCAATAAAATTTTGAAAATACTCTAGATTTAAAAAAATTCTCCCAACATGAGAACAGATTAGATTGTTATCAGCAACATGTCTTGAAATATAACAGGAATTAAAATACAAACAAAATATTTAAAAATTTTAAGTCATCAAATGGATAATTTGTGGGTATCGTGAATATTTACCAGGGAAAAGACCCAAAATGAGAATAACATGCATAAAGAAGACCACAAAACCATTATTAGAAATCATGCAAAGGTAATTTCTTTTTCAAAATAAAACAAAACAAAGATTTTATATATGTCTATATATTATATACATATATGTGTGTGTGTATGTATACATACATACACACACATATATACACACACAAACATATATACACACACATAGATAGATAGATAGATAGATAGATAGATAGATAGATATAGATATAGATATAATAGATCCAGCATAGCCCTGTTTAAGATTTCCTATATTTGATGCCTTAGCAGACAAAGTTTTCTGGCTTGCCTTAACCAAGGACATCTTAGTTTCATGATGGTGTCATATTTCTTATTTTTCCTGATAAGAAGTCTTCAGGATTAAATAGTTTTTTCTGCTTTGTTTTATTTTAGTTTTAAATATCAACTTTTACTTATGCCATGCTTATGTTAGCATTGCCTTATGTACCTAAACTGTCTCTAGATAAAATTCAAGAGGCTGTTCAGATGGGCACGTTCCATAAGTTATCAGGTTTTATTTTAAAGATCATAGACAATAGCTTTAGAGTTGGAAGGGACCACAGAAAGTAGTGCTAAATGGTTTAGGAAAAAAGAAAGAAAACAAAAATAGCTATGGGGAAAAGAAAGGAAGGAAGAAAGAAAGAAAGAAAGAAAGAAAGAAAGAAAGAAAGAAAGAAAGAAAGAAAGAAAGAAA
>NW_020954619.1:17923258-18035435 GCF_900497805.2 Vombatus ursinus
AAAGAAAGAAAGAAAGAAAGAAAGAAAGAAAGAAAGAAAGAAAGAAAAAGCTATGTTCCCACACCACTACATTAAAAAAGGTATTTACTTTCACTGCCTTGATCACTTCCAATCCTCTCACTCGCTTCTAAACCTCCAACAACCTGGCTTCTGACTCTGTCAATCAATTGAAATTTCTCTCTACAAAATTACCAAGGATCTCTTCATTGCTAAGTCGATGGCTTTATGTCAGTTCTTATCCCTCTTAGTCTTTGTGGGCAGCTTTTGATACTGTTAATCACCATCCTGGATATTCTCTTCTGTGGGATTCCTGACACTTCTTTCTTTTGGTTCTCCTCTCACCCTCTCTGAGTGTCTTTTTCCCAGTCTCCATTGCTAGCTCCTGATCTTTGTCAGGCACACTAATTGTGGATTTCCCCCTTCCCCACCAAAGCTTTGTCCTGGGCCTTCTTTTCTTTTCTCTTAACACTCTTTCACTGGGTGAACACATTAGCTCCCAAGGGGTCAATCATGATTATATGAGTCTTAAATCTATATGCTCAGCCCTAATCTCTTTTCCAAACTCTAACTGCACATCCCTAACTGCCTATTGGAGATTTCAAACTAGATGTCCTGTAGGCTTCTATGCATCCACACTAGAATTCACTATCTTTCCCCTAAAAACCACTCCAGGCAGCTAGGGGGCACAATGGATATATCACTGGGCCTGAAGTCAGGAAGATTCCTCTTCATGAGTTCAAATCTAGCCTTGGATACTTAATAACTGTGTGAACCTGGGCAAGTCACTTAACCCTGTTTGCCTCAGTTTCTTCATCTGTAAAATGAACTGGATGAGGAAATGGTGAACCACTCCAGTTATCTTTGCCAAGAAAACCCCAAATGGGGTCATGAAGAGCAGGATATGACTCAAAACAACCAAAGAACAAAACCCATTCCTGCTCTCTACATTGCTGTTTCTGTCAGGGACACTGCCATGCTGGTCAATCAGGTTCCGACATCAGTAACTCTGGATTTTCACTCTACGTACGTAATTGGGTACAAAACTGTATTGTTTCTATCTTCCCAGTATTGCTGCTTGCATGCATTCCTATCTCTTTGCTTACATAGCCACCACTGTAGTTCAAGGCCTTTACAACTTATTTCTTGGACTACTGGAAGTCTCCCAATTGGTTTTCCTGCCTAAAGTCTCTTTTCATTCCTAACAATTCTCAACATACCCAAGAAATAATTTTTCTAATGCATAAGTCTAAAAGATTTACTTTCTAAACACCCTTTTAACGTTGCTGTTGCTTAAATCTTTCAGATTAAGGTACCAAATGAAGGTATAGCTTCCAGAAATAAGGCATTCCCTTGGTCTGCTCTAGACAGGCCACATATACAAGGCTTTGTTCAGTTCTGGATCCTATATTTTAACAAATTAGAGATGCAGAGGTATGAGGGTATGATAACCATGCTTAAGTATTTAGGGCTTATCATATGCAAGAGGAAGTAGATGTTTTATTCGGTCACAGAGGGCAGAAGCAGCAGTAGATCTTGTAGGGGCAAATTTAGACAATGTTGGGGGGAGCAAAATTTCTTTACAATCCAAGTTGTCCAAAAGGTATTAGTAACTTTCCATTATTAATAGTTTTTAAGCAGAAGCTGGGTGACCACCTTTTGGGTATATTCCAAGGTTTGCTGGAGCCCAATCATATCAGCTTATGAAAAGTGATTGTTAAATTTTCAGTGTCAGCATTTATGCCCTGGAAATCCACAAATGGGTATAAATCAAGGCTTGATTCATTGCTTTATTGACTGTCTAGACTGATGAAGGTGGTAGGAAAATACTAATAATGCAGATTAAACTTAAAAGTGTATTGTGCATTTTCAGAGAGCAGGTTGTTAAATAATTATCAGCATATCCCTGGTGATGAGAATTCCTTTAATGTATGTGTCAGACTAGGTGGCTTCTCAGGTCACTTCCAACTCTAAAATTCTATGATTCTGTGATTCAGTGTACTAGAATAACATCACTTTCTTATGGTCAAGGATATTAGATACAATGTGCACACAGGAGAGCACATTCAATCACCAGTCTGTAGTCCTGTCCCTCACCAAGATCAAGGTATACTACAATTTCTCTTTGATGAAAACTGTAGGTGAACACTTAGAGTTGGCACTGATCCATACTCCCAGTCAATTCTTTCCAGCAATAGCAAATCTCTTGAAAAAATTATATCTCTCATCATTCTAAGTCATTTTTAGTTAGAATGCCGAATTGAAACAATTAGAAAATACTAGTACTTACAGGTCATAGTAGGTCATGTTGATGCTGATCTGGTAATTTTTTCATTAAAATATAATTGATATTCTACCTAGGCCTTTGCAAAGAAATTTACATCGTAATTGATACTACTACCCACTGTGGCAGCTAATGTCTGAGAAACAGTATGGTCTCCAAGAGGGCATTGTTGATTACTGATATTCAGACATTAGATTTTACTATATTGGTAATCCAACAAAGTTATATTCCTATGGGAAATATTTCCTGATCCTCTTCATTAATTGTGCTGTCTATATCTTCAAATTATCTTCTAGTTATGTACATGTCTAAAAGTTGGCACCACATACACAAATACATCTAGGAGAATATAAGTTCTGTGAGGGCAGATCTGTTGTGTTGTCTTGATAATCCTAAAACCTGGTACAGTGCCTTAAACAGAGTATATGATTAATAAATGTCTGATGAATTACGTTCACCAATTTCTCTAAAAATAAGTTAGATAATGGCAAAATTAACCTAATTTAAAAAAAGTTCCATTTGGAAGACAAAGATATGTGCAAATGCCTTATAAACAAATCAACTTCATGTAGAGAAAAACTGTTCCATGTGCAGCCTTTATCTCAGCCCTGGTCAGTCATCTCATAAATGTGTCCACAGGAAGGCAATGATGAAGGGAGTCAATGATGGAGAAATGTATCTTGAAGAATTTAAGGACCTAGGGGGAAAACTATGCCTGCCTTGAAAGTGCTGCCCTGTAGAAGATGTATTAAATTTATTCTGCTTGATTCAAGATGGAAAATATATGGAGGTTGCAGAGGGAGAGATTTTGGCTTGAAAGAAAAAAAAAACTTCCTAATATCATTCAAAAGTGGAAAGGGATGTCTGAGGATTTTCAAAATGGAGATGTAAAGTGGCATCCTACTGTCCATCAAGTAAAAATTCAAATTCCATTAGTGGATGTTTGAAGTTCTCTGTAGTCTGCTACTGAACACACTCACTCTTCATTCGTATCTCATACGATGACCCTACAAGCAACTCTATACTCCTAGCAAACTGAACTTCTCATTTCTGAACACAACTCTATACTTTCTCATTTTTATGTCCTACCTCACACTGTTTCCTCCCCTTTTCACCTGTTGAAGGCTCACCCAACCTTTATAACCCCCCAAAAGTGCCACTTTCTCCACAAAGTCCTTTGACTTCCCCCCTTTAATCCATTCTACTGGTAATGATAATCCTTGGACTCCATATAACACCTTTTTTTTGGACACTATTCTAATGCACTTATGAAACACTACAGGTTATCACTTTTTAAAAATAATTTTATTGATTTTTTTTTTGTTTTGACATCAACTAAACTGATCCCTCCCTGCACCTCCCTTATAATAAATATTTTTATAAGGAAAAAAGATACTAAGAGCATTTATATAGTGTTTTAATACTTGTATGGCACTTTGCAAATATTATCTCATTTTATTCTCCTAACAACCCTGGGTGATAGATGCTATTATTTCCCCTATTTTACAAATGAGGAAGCTAAGGCAGCAAGTGGTTTAGTGACTTGTCCAGGGTCACAAAAGGAGTCAGTGTGGATGGATTTGAATTCAATTTCCTGACTCCAGGTCCAGTACTTTATTCACCGTGCCACTTAGCTGTAGGAAGAAAAAAAATCAGCAATACTTCCAAAGAAACCTGAAAATACATACAATGTTCTTTACCCCTGGATCTCTGCTCCTTGGCTTATGCTTTTTCTTTGTAATTCTGAACCATTCATTTTTAATGTTATTTGATGTTATTCAGACTGCACAAGGTTTCTTCTTGTTGGTTTTTCTATTTACATTGATGTAGTCCTTGGGTATATTATTTTCATGGCTGTTTACTTTACTCTTCATCAGTTCCTGTACATTTTTCCATATTCTTCTGCATTCATCATATTTGTTGTATATTACAACAAATAGTATTTCATTAAATTCAGGTACCACAATTTGTTTACTAATTCCCTAATCAATGGACATCTACTTTGTTTATGGTTCTTTGCTTTCAAAAAGAAAAGTTTGCATGTTATTGATATGTGTCTTTGTGCCTAATTCCATTAGCAGTTGGTGACCTCCACAAAAGTAAGGATTGCTCCTCATAACTTTGTTTTCTCCTCAGAAAGTAAATTAAAGCTTTGTATACAGCAGGTGTTTAATAAATGTTTTATTTAATGAATGAATTTTAATTTGTTCCAAGAAAACATCATCTTCAAGCAGTATTGATTTACTTGGTTATGAAATTCCCTATGTTCAGAATTATATACAGATAGAAGCATTACTTTTTTGAGTTTTAAGAAACTTATCAATTAATTATTTTTATGATAGGTATTATGTTTAATAAGACTAAATGCTTCTTTTTACAATTTGCTGTGAGATTTAAATAATTAATCCCTGGTCTTTGCCTAGGGTTCACTTCTTTCAACACTAAATAGAAAAATACATTCTATCATCATTGATCTTTCAACGTACTCTAAGTAGCCTTACTAAATTAAAAAAAAAAGATAATGTGTTAAATTCTGATATCCTTATATGTCAAGGTGGTAAGGCCTTGTTATAATAATAGAATATTTGTGTTGGAAGGAAGCTTAGATGTTGTTTACAATGAAGTTCACCTATCTACCTAATGCAGGAATCCCTTTCATAAGATAACCAAGAAGTGTTCATCTAATCCAGGGGTAGAGAACCCTCAGCCTTCAAGTGGCATTTTAGGTCCTTGGATGCAGCCTTTTGACTGAGTCCAAGTTTTACAGAACAAAGCCTTTTGTTAAGGAGATTCGTCCTGTGAAGTTTGGGTTCAGTCAAAGGGCTGCATTTGAAGACCTGAAGTCCACATGTGGCCTCAAGGTCGCAGGTTCCCCACCCCTGGCTAATTATTCCTTGAAAGCTTTCAGTGATGGGGAGCTGGTTACTTTGCAGGACAGTCTATTTCATTTCACTTTCTGCTTTTCCATTTTTCAGTCAATGCATTCCAAAGTGAAAGTCAATCTCCCCTGCCATCCCCTCAGACTCTTAGTTCTTCAGACTCTTCAGTTCTTTCTAAAAGAACTAGCTTTTTCTAGCCTTTTTTTTCCTAGCCTTTGCTTTCCAAGACTCTATCTCCTATTCTCCTTCGGATCCCCCTTTATACAGTTAACAAATTACCGTCATTACTTATCACTGCCTACCACACTTTAGGACTACTGAACGCTCTTTAGCTCAAGCTCTCTGATCCATCAGGCTAAAAGGAAAATATTCCTTGCTCCCAACTGCCACTTCAAGACCCTCTCTCTCCTGCCATCATTCAGGATTTCTTACTCCTTTGAGATTCACTCTATTTGCATATGTCACCTAGTACACATCCTTCTTCCTAACATCTGGTGGTTTACAAGTCATTCTCTTTCTTTCTTCAGAAATCCATTGTCTGGTTCACAATATTCTTTTCCACCCCAATCCCTGCCTTCATTCCAAAGGATATTTATGCTGATAATCTTTTAATACCTTGGTTTTTCAGGTCATCAAATTCTTTGATTCTGATAACATACACCATGTCTATGTTAATTTAGCCATCCACAAATTTAACTACACCTTGAAACTCACCATTACCCACAACAATGTGAACTTCATGAGTGTGAACTCTAAAATCTTCCTCACTGATCATAATCTGTTGTCTTTTAATTTCTCTCTGCTTCATCCTCCAAAATCTATTCTTTGGTTCTTACTGAAATTTTACAATTCCTTCAACTCTCCAAGCCCCAGTACTCCCAATTTATTATCTTTGTCCTAGACTTATTTTCTTTGTTTTTTTCCATCATGGTTCCCTTCTAGTTCCCTTTAGTTCAATAATAAAATTTCCTTAATCTGTGGAAACCTTTCCCCTTATCCCACTTCCTTTCATATTCATGCTAATCACTGATCCTGGGTCATCCTTAGCACCTGTCTTTTCAGCTATCCTCTCAGGTACTAAAGACTGCTGGAGGTATGCAAGTAACATAGTGACTAGCTCCACGACAAACTAATGTTACCAAACACAGTAGTATTACTTACTAAGAAGATGTGCTCATGTGAGGAAACCCAGGAACAAGGAGGTGAACCATAGTAAAGAAATTTGAATAACAATAAAAAAGAATAGAGTGGTATATACATATTCCTTTTAGTAACCCCGAAGAATCATAATACAGAACTTCTACCTATATTTTCCTTCTCTATTCTGGATCAGTTTTTTCTCTAAGATGAAAATAAGTCAATGACAGATCAGGCTGATAAGTGGTCAGGGTAACTATAAACTTCAACTATTTACTTACTCTTTTCTCAATTGGAGCACTTGAAAGCTACAAAATGCATACCATCCAAAAATCAGACAAAAAACTTCATTTGATATAGTTCAGCCTGCATAGTCTGAATATAGAATATAAAGAGTTAACAAAGTCAAAATTAATACTTTCTTCTTTAGGCAGAATTCCAATGTTCCCCAAAGGAACCATTCTTCTCATCTTATCACTGGAGCATGCTTTTCTAAATTCCATTTCTAAGGGCCTGCCAAATAACTTAAAATCTCACCTGACTAAAGCTCCAAATACAGGAATACTTATGATTAAAAAAAAACCTTTAGATCAAATATAATAAAGCAACATGGGCAAACTTAAATATATTCTATGCCAAACCTGAGGGAATGTAAACTATCTTCTTGTAGTTTCTGGGCCAGAAGACTTCCAACAGGAATTTTGAGAAATTAGAGTCTTCGAGTATTTATGATTTTGTTTTAACATCATTGGTATAACTCAACATTTAGAAAGAGTTTTGCTAGAAAAAGTTATTGCTATATGGGCTTTGAAGAAATGAACACATTTGTTTTATATCTGTAAATTCTCTTAATGGGTGATTCTGATAATTTTTCTGGCTTTAGAAGCCGCAGAACTTAGTAAGTATTAGCTATATACAGAACATTGTACTTGCAGTACCAAAGGATCCCAAGACTTTGTACACCGAGGCAAAGTCAAGAGAAAAGTGGAAGCATTTACTAACTCCAAGGGATCTCTGATCTCACCAGTTAAGGAATTCCCACTAATGATTCTGATCTCAACCCATCCATGTCTAATTATCCCTGCAATTCCTGTCCTTGTCTTCCCAAAAAGTTTGCCATGGGAGGTCTACCCAACATCCTAGAGGCCTTCATTGCTTTCTCCTGACATAGAAAGGTATGGGTGGAACACTGACCACTGGCTAGCCATTACTTACTTTCACACATGACTACCTCCATCTTCTCTTTTTGTCATTCAAGTCTCTGATGATACCTTCTATGCCTGTTCTTCAGAGTTCCTAACTGGTTCTATATAGTAGCCTGTTCATATGCTCATATTCCTGTCCATTGCCCACTTGTATAATGTTCGTCTTTAGTTCTTCACAGGTAGCAGTCTTTTGTTTCACTTGCATATAGTAAAAGCAACACAAGCAGCACCCTCTCTTTCATCCCTCAAGAAGCAGCATCAATATAGTATCAAAACCAACAAGTTATTGAGGGAAATCTTAAAAAAAAGAAATCAAAATCATCCACAATGCTATTTACCTTGATTAAATTGCTCAAATGATTATTCAACATCACATATCAGCCTGGTTTTGATGTAATCAGAATTTACCTGGACACTTAAATTGGTTCATAAAACCCTTTGACTTCTTCAACACTTGGTGTTCTTGAGAAGATGAAATGAACAATAGGTTTTATAATCTTAAACAGTCTTCAGTTTTAGTTTCTAAACATTTCAGTTGGTTCAATTCCCTTTCATAGTTAGCTAGCTAGATTCTGAAGTAATGTTGAATTGGTCCTGATCTGAAAGTCAGAAAACTTGAATTTTCTTTCAGCTGTTAGAGATGAATTTAAATAAATCACCAATTGGCTTATTTCATACTTTCCTTAGAAAAATGTAATGCAATGACATTTGCCAAAGACTTTTCTCTTGCAGAAAGAAATGAGACAAGGGATTCAATGTCCTCCTTTGTGACTTTATAGTACATCTGGTCTTATATCCACTTGTAGCTGGAGAGTAGGCTGGTTGTGGTCTGATGCTTTGTTCCAGACTATGTGGAGGTGGATGGCATAAGAACCAGCAACAGCTATACTTTTAGTATTATACTCAATTTCATCAGGTTTATAGGAGATTCAGTGCTATATCCAATCTAATCTAGTTCTTTTCTCTCTTCCTAATAAGGGTTTGGGAACACTTAGGCTCCTTTCTTGTTCAGAATCAGGTCATGCCTCCTACACAGCATCATGTGGACCACCCATATGAAAATATATGTGTGTTCTGAAACTATTAATATGTCTATAGTGCTAAGAATGTGAGAAAGGAGCAGATTCTTGGGCCTGGTTGTCAGCAGACCTTTCCCAGTTGAAGGGGGGAAGAAAGAGAAACTTTGCTCCATAGTTAGAAAAGAAGTTTTAAGAGCCTGAGATGTATGTTCTACCACTGCCCCTAGGGGCTCTAAATGCTACCACTAAGCCCTAAACTTTCATGGAAGATCTAGTGTTGCCAATCAAACCAAACACTAAGGGACAATGGAGATATAATGATACATTTGCTTCTATGGAGATTAGTTGCCTGGATTCTTTATGACATGGGCAAACCCCATTTCAGATTCTGAGCAGACAAAATAAGACCTGTATTGTCCAAGATAAAAAGGCAAGCAAGTAATTAGAAACTCCTTTCAGAGCATACAGACTCATTGGGAGCTCGTAAGGGACCAAGTACTGGACCTTAGCCTAGCCCAGAGGTGCCGAACCTGCAGCCTTGAGGCCACATGTGGCCCTCTAGGTCCTCAAGTGTGGCCCTTTGACTGAATTCAAACTTCACAGAACTTCTAAAGCACAGGCCTATTCGTCATTCCCTGATTTGATAAACTCCAAGATACCCCTATTACCTTTAGGATCAAACATAAAATCCTATTCAATGTTCAAAGCCTTTTATAACCTTGCCCTTTCCCTTTGCAGAATTTTAACCCTGGTCTCTTTGACATTCTACTTCCCACACTATGCATTTTGAATGCCCCCCCCCCCCTTCTTGCCTGGAATTCTTTTCCTCTGAGTTTTCCCTCTGAGCCTCCTGGTTTCCCTGGCTTCCTTCAAGCCTGAGCCAAAATCTCACCTTTTTGCAAGAAGCCTTTCCCAGATCTCCTTAATCTTAATGCCTTCCCTCTGAGATTATCTCTAGTTTATGCTGCATATAGTCTTTGTTCATGTTTTTTTGTTTTTGTTTTTTGTTTTTTTGCATGTTGTCCTGTCCCATTGGATTGTGAACTCATTCAAGGCTGGGGCTGTTTTTGCCTTTCTGTATCACCAGGGCTTAGCACAGTGCCTAGCACATATGAAGCACTTAATAATTGTTGACAGCTAGCTGGATAGGGATTCCAGCTCTTCTAAGAAACAGGAAGAAACTTTGTCTTGGGCGCGGAGGACTTTTAATTCCCAGAATTCTAAACCTTCACTGCTCACTGAATCTCCTGACCTTCTTGCTCTTTGAGGTATTTTGAACCCTAGGTTCAGAAGATTTGCTACTCCTAATACTGATTTCTTTCCCCACTTCTTCTGTCAAGACAATTGTACTTGGATGTCTAAATCTGAAACTCCCTTTTCTCCCTTCCTATTTTTTACTACCATGCAGTGTGCACCACAGGCCTGAGTTTCTAAGGTATCAGCCAAGAGAATACAAAAATCTAGAAATACATGTAATTAAGTTAAGGCAATTGGACATGCAAACAAAAAACAATTACCCACTCTCAGACTGGATGGTACTCAATTTTTAATTCGTTCCAGCTAGCCCTGACTTCTGACTATTGACCAAACCTTTGGTTGTTTTGTTTACTGAACTTATCCTTAACCTTTTTCATAATCAAGCCTTTAGCCTCTTTAAAATTTGTCCTACCTAAGCTTTTTACTATCCTTATTAAATCTTTTAGCAGAGTACTACCTGCAATGTGTCCTACCTCAACCCGTGTACTCTGCTTGAGTCTGTCCCAGAAGAACTATTTTAATGCTCCCTCCCTTAAGGCATGATACTGAGTTGCTCTGGAGCAGAGAAATACAATTTACAATTATCAGTCTAAGCAACAAGACTTGAAAAGCAATCCTTTTATGGAATTTATGAGCAAATTCCCCACATGCTCTTGCGATGTCAGATAACATGGACTTAACTGTAAAACTTACTGTTCCCCATCTTGCTAAATATATCTATAGTTAGGATACAATTTAGGCAAATAATCAACTTTTGTTAAATGACTTTCTCATTAATGCATTAATGAGTGTGGAAAATGACCTGTATAAACATTACTTTTGCACCATACACTGTTAGGCACTTAATAAATTATTTTTAATTTTGTCATTGAGGAAGCCGACAACTCAGATTGGATGCAATGGAGTTTGGGATGAGGATTCTACTAAGAATTTCATTCTGAATCATTAAATGAATTATCCATATACAAGGGTATCTTAACTTGGAGTACATTAATTTTTTTTTAAATTGATAAGTGTTTTTCAATATAATTGCTTTCCTTTGTAATCATGGGTATTTTGCTTTTTTTGCATTTAAAGTCATTATTCTGAGAAGGGCTCCAAAGGCTTCATGAGACTGTCAAAGGGGATTGTGGCACATAACAAAGTTAAGAACCATTTATGTGGGATAGGAAACAATTGGATAAAATTATTTTTAAAGAGAAAAAATGTCATTTAAAAAACCAATATATTACAGAAGAAATGAATGTAATGTAATGTAAAAGAAATAGAAGTACCTCCATGAGATTAATGATTGCAGGAGAAAGTTCTAATCATTTGATGCCATAGAACCTAATATTTAGTGCTGTAATTACAAATGTGATTTTAGTAACTGTCTTCAGGTTAACAACTATCCATTTAACAATACTAGATCTCTAATAAAGCAGATGTTACTAGAGATACAGCACTTTGACTAAAGGGCTATTGTTAGAAAGTGACTTTTAAAAGAGAAACATTAAAGATGTTTTAGTATTGTTAAGAGATACAGAAATGTCTCTCCAGAGTGTTTATATTTAGGATTCTACCACATTCTGTATAACAAATCCCCAGTTTAGGTTTCAGTTTAAGGTCTTCTATGCAAAGGCTAAAAGCCTTTTTATGAGATACCCAACTTTGTAATTATCCAAATCCTCCACTGATTTGAAAAGGCAAGGGAAGAAAGAGAAAACAAAAAAAGTAAAATGGGAGAGGAAAAATGTCTTGGATTTAAGAGTCAGGAGATCTGAGTTCAAATCTTGCCTCAGTCCCTATATGATCTTGGGATCTCATGCATTCATTTTCTTTGTTGTAAAATAATATCTGCATTACTTAATTTTCAGACTTATTACAAAAATTTTTTTCAATTTTGAGATGCTATACAAATATGAGCTATTTTAAATTTTTGATAAGAGAGTCAATATGGTCATCAATTTATTAGTTAAAAAAAATAAACCTGTACTTTGGAATACTCAAGTGTATGTATAATTTCATCAATTTGGATACTGCCTCTAACGATATAGGTCCCAACTCATCCATGCCTGCCTATTCTGTGTGCTCATCTATAGCCTTCCATAAGTTCCCCAGAGGGAATTCAATCAAAGTGCTACAGGTATTCCTTGACAGCGGCAGAGTATCAGTGGAGCACTTGGCCTCTCTACTTGTCAACCTTCATATTTATCATGTGACTAGCCCACCTCTTTTCACCAAAGGTTTTTTTTTTTGGTTAGAGGAAATCCAGGGTAAAGTCCAAACTGCAGAGGGATTCCTTGTGAATGGTAATGTCCTCCATTTGATCGGGTTTATGGATGATATTGTACTGGTTTCAAAAAAGTCTGGGAACATTGCAGAGTACTAGAAGAGGATGTGTCTACATCCAAAACAGTTCAGTCTAACCATATACACAGGAAAGATCAAGTTTAACGAAGAATGTCTTATCCAAAATATGAAATTCAATATTTGGAGATCCTATGCACCATGTTTGTCAGTATGTTATCTCTGGGGCATCATAGCAAATGATTAGGCATTCCTTCCCCAGAAGAAGTCAATCAGTCTACCCACTTTATAGCAAAAATGTTCATTACTAGTCATAAATTATAATCATCCCTAGAAATCAGTTTATAAACATTCCTATAATGTTTCTCTGTCTCTGTTTCTGACTCCCTCTATGATTCTGTCTCTGTGTTTCTGTCTGTCTACCTCTATTTCTCTCATACACAATCAACACTAGTGGCTTCCTATTGCCTCTAGGAGCAACATAAACTTCTCCGCTTTTTAAAACCCTTCACAATCTGTCTGCTACCTTTCCAGCCTCATCAGACATTTCTGTATGTACTTATATATTTTTTGTTATCTTCCCCATTCAAATGTAAGCTGCATATCAAGCAGGGATTATTTTATTCTTTGTACTTGAATCTCTAGCACATTTAGTACCTGACACATAGTAGATACTCAACAAATACTTGTGTCTGATTCATCTCCAAATCTATCCTTTTTCCCACTGAGGTATCCTTGAGTTCTCTATCTATCTATCTTAATCTTATATTACATTTAAGTATTCTTTAGGGAAAGAAGTTGGTAGATTTCAATTTACAATATATTTCAATCTTTTACTATATTTCAAACAACTGAAAAAATTAAACAGCATTCTATTCTTGGACAATGATTTTAAAATGTAAATATATATATATATATTTAAAATGTAACTACAGAAGTCTTTAAGATGTGTATAAAGAATTTACAAATCTGAAATGAAATGCTTTTAAGGCAACTGGACATTTTCATTGTGAATACTGCCTATTTTGTATAACATTTTGCTTCTAGTCAACATTTCAATAAACTTATACACTATTAAAAGCCAGTATTGTGGATGGCAAAATATACAAATTTCTAAATGAAATATACATTATTACTTCTAGCTCTCAGAAAAAAAATTGGTCACCAATTCTACTCCAAATCAAACAAATAAATAGCTATCAGTTTGGTAAGTACTAAAATATAGAATGTGAAATTCTGGAAAGTAAAACTACTGTTTTTACTTAAAATAATGGCCATTCAATATGTTCAAAGGAAAGCTCAGAGGAAATAGATGATGAAAAATTGCCTTCTTTAGAAACAGCATTGTTAAGCTATAATTTGTGTCTGGGGAAAAGTAATTAAAAATCAATTTACTTCTGCTGTGAAAATTGTAAAGTTTAAAATTCCATAGTATACAAATCAACACAAAACTTCAAAAATAACTGGACAATTAATTTTATTATAAGCCTAAAATTTTTGTGATTAGAGGGATACATGCACACCAACACACACACACACACACACACACACACACACTAAAATATATAGTGGGTATCTGTACATGAATCAGAACCAGCCTGTAGTTAGGACTGATATTAGGTTATTGACATAAACAATTCTTCTAAACCTCACACTTGACACATTATGAAATGACTGGCACATCAGCCCTTCAGGCCACCTACCATCATGGGCAACATAGTTAGATATTCCTTCCTAAAAAGAATCTGAAGCTCTCTCCCTTTCATTTCATGTAGAAGAGTACTTTAATCAGACAGTCTATCTACTTGATAGCAAAAATGTTCATTACTAGTAATAAATTATAATCATCCTCAGAAATGAGAGTTTATAAACATTCCAATAATACAATATCCAAAAATGAAAATAAAATATCGGCAAGTCCATGAGAAACAAAGCAGATGGCAAAGTCTTTTGAGGCACAGGCGAGTCCACAAATTGACTAATGCACCAACATCATATTGAGCATTCCCTTGGAAAATGGGCAGTTACTCCCAGTACTGCAGAATGAGGTCTAGGCAGAAGTCACTCCACCAGCCCCAGTGCTGCCAAAATAATTCCCTTTCCTGTCTCCTGGTGTCTTAATGACTCTGCTCATGTCTTTGCCTTTAACAAACAATACAATGCGCTAAAAAGAAGGCAGCTGTTGGGATAGATAAATAATATAGCCAATATTTTGCTCTGATTATTTCTTATTTATAGGCATGAAGATGAACATGATGTAATGGATAGTTTTAACAAATTCTGTTTTAGAATACAAATGAACTGTCCCACATAGTATGCCTTTACTCTCAGTTATAGAAATCTACCACTTATTCTTCCTCCTTCCTCCCTCCACCACCCCACACACTGGTTAGATCTCAGGAAAGCTGTTTTGGTTCTAATTAACATATACTTTTAAAGCATATGGAAAATATTTTAATGAAACTCCACTGCTTCAGTTGTTCAGGATAATGATTTCATCTCTGGGATGGCTGGGAAAGGATGTATGTTCTCTCACATGCTGGCAGAGTTTTCATTAATTTGCAGTACATTAAAACACTGCAGAGAAGGAAACATCCTGACATTTAGTTGTCCATCCTTGTAGTTGTCTGAACAATAAGAGTCTGCCCACAGCCAATGGCCATGGTCAATGATGGTTGTTTCAAGACAATACATTGAGTATTGATGGCTGACAATCCAATTTTAAATTTCTGTCCCCGCCAGTGTAAAGGAACTTAAGTCTTGATGGACCATGAAAATGAGTTTTCTTTATGACTTTTCTGTCCAGTTGGAGAAGTAATGAAAAACCATGAACAACAGCATTCAGAAAGATGCTATCAATGATCTCAGGTAAGCAGTGGTTTAGTGAGCCTGAAAGAAGAATGAGTGTTGGCAACAAATGGGCAATTAGTGAAATAATAGAAAGAATGTTAGGTATGTGGTCAGAAAAGCTGGATTCAATCCTATTTCAGACACTTAACAGCTATGTGACCTTAGGCAAGTCACTTACTGTCTTAGAGCCTTATTTTATTAAAAGAAAAAAAAAGGTCACAAATACTTGCATTACAAAACTATTATGAGGAAAATGCTTTGTACAACTTAAACACATAAAAGTGTCATTATCTGTTCTGTTTAGAACACCTCACTCCACCAAGGATCCCCATTGCTCAGTGACTAAAGTTCCTCTCTATTGTCCAAGTGTAGTAATACTTCCTCCCCTGCTCAGTCTTGACTCTGTGGTCATCCATTTCAGGACTGTTCTATTTATTCTTTGCTGATATCCAACCCTGGGTGTATCTTACAATATACTCCTTTTAATTTTACTACTTATTAGGCAGTTAGGTGGTGAAGTGTAAAGAGTGCTTATCCTGGAATCAGGATCAAAGCCGTCAGAAAATTACTAGCTTTCTAGGCTTAGGCAAGTGACTTGACCTCTACCTGCCTCAGTTTCCTCATCTGTAAAATAGTGATAACAATAGCACCTATTTTACAGGGTTGCTAGGAGGATTAAATAAGATACTATTTGTAAAGGGCCATATAAATTGCTAACTATTGTTACTATCATTGTTAACAATCCTGAGTATTCAAGAAGGAATCATACTGTCCATACTAAAATATGTTACATAACCACAAATGGTCTCTCATTGATGATTCACAATCTCATATCATATCACAATATCATATTCCCCACAACAGCAATTCCAAACATATTCTCCTCTAATTTTATTGCCCTCATGTACTCTAAGTAAAACAAATTTTCCTTCTATTTTCTTGAGACTATTGAGGTTTTCTAGTGTGAACTGCCTTGATCTGAACTCTCTAATATTGTCACCTACTCTCTTCCTTTCTTCTAGTCTCAGCTGTATAACATTAGGCAAGCCACTTACCTTTTTTAAACTTTAATTTTCCTCATGCATAAATGATAAATTGAGATTCTATTGTTATCCTGCTACAAAAATCTACAATTTTATAATGAAAAAATAAAAGAAAAGTTATTTACCAAATAATATCTAGCAAAAATCCTTCATCTATAAAGAAATAAATAATACTATGAAAAAGGAAAATGCTATTGGCCAAAGGTAGGGTTTCTCCCCCCTCCCCAAAGATACTTATAGCTAGATGATTATAAAATATATATATATATATAATTGTCTTGTAATTAGGAGCAGCTAAGTAACACAATGGATAGAGTGCAAGGTCTGAAGAAAGAAAGACTCATCTTTCTGAGTTCAAATATGGCTTCAGACACTTATTCACTAGCTATGTGACCCTGGGCAAGTCACTTACTGTAATTTGTTTGTGTCAGGTCCTCATCTGTAAAATCAGCTGGAGAAGGAAATATCAAACCATTCCTGTATATTTGCCAAGAAAACCCAAAATGGCATCATAAAGAGTTGGACATGACTGAAATGACTGAACAACTACATGCAGGGAGGGGTAGGTGGTGCAGTGGATAGATCCCTGGGCCTGGAATCAGGAAGACCTAAGTTCAAATATGGCCTTAGACACTTACTAGCTGTGTGACCCTGGGCAAGTCACTCAGCCCTATCTGCCTCAGTTTTCTCATCTGGAAAATGAGCTGAAGAAGGAAATGGCAAGCCACTCTAGGATCTTTGCCAAGAAAACCTCAAATGGGGTCACAAAGAGTCAGACTTCACTTTCTTCTCCCTCACTCTCTTCTTAACCCCTTATAATCTGGCTTCTGATCACATCATTCCATCAAAATTGCTCTCTTCAAAGTTATCAGTGATTTTTTTAACTGCCAAATCCAATGGCATTTTTTCAGTCCTTATTCTCTTCCAACTCTCTGTAGCCTTTGACACAGTCACACTGTTGTTCACTCTCTTCTTCTCAATATTTATTTCTCTTTAGGCTTTTGGGATAACATTCTCTCCTGCTCCTTCTCCCTATCAAACTGCTCCCTCTCAGCCTTCTTCCCTGGATTCTCATCCAGATCATGCCCTCTAACCATACGTGTTTCACAAGATTCTATCCTAGGCCCTCTTCTCTTCTTCCATATTACTTTGTATGGTGATAACATCATAGATTTAATTACCACCTCTACACTGATGATTCTCAAATCTTCTGTACCCTCTCTGCTGACTTTCATTATAGCCTTTCCAACCATTTTTCAGACATTTCAAACTGGACGTCTAGTGGATTCCTTAAACTCAACATGTCTAAAACATAATTCATTATATTTCCTCCAAACCTTCTCCCCCACCTAATTACCCTATTGCTGTCAAAAGCAACACCATCTTTCCTGTCCCCAAGCTTACAATGTAGGTGTCATACTCAATTCCTCACTATCTCTTGACAGTTCATTTTTAGTTGTTGCCAAGGCCTGTCAATTTCACCTTTTTAAACATCTCCCTAATATGCCCCCTTCTCTCCTCTGACACTGCTACCACTCTCTTTCAGCCTTCACCACCTCTGGAGTATTGCAATAGCCTGTGGGTGGGTCAGCTCTCTCCACTCCAATCTGTCCTCCATTTAGCCACCAAAATCATTTTAATAAAGTGAAGGTCTTACCATTTCATCCTCCTACTCAATAAACTCCAGTGGCTCCCTGTTACCTTAGGTACCAAATTTTTTAAAATCCTCTTTTTGGTGTTCAGAGCCCTTCATAACTAAGCCCCCTCCTACCTTTCGTCTTCTTACCTCTTACTCCTCTACACATACTCTTCTGATCTAGTGACACTGGACTCCTGCCTATTCCATGAACAAGACACTCCATCCTTTGGCTCCAGGCATTTTCTCTGACTATACGCCATCCCTGAAATGTTCTCCCTCCACATCTCCACCTAGATTAAAATACCATCTTCCACAGGAAGATTTTCCCAATTCCTCTTAATTTTAGTGTCTTTTCTCTTTTAATTGCTCCTATTCATTCTGTATACAGCTTATTTGTACATATTTGTTGCTTGTTGTCTCTCCCATCTGTGAGCTCCTTGACTTCAGGGACTGTCTTTCACTTCTTTCGTATCCCTAGCACTCAGCACAGTGCCTGACACGTAGTCATTGTGATATAAATGTTAGTTGTTGCTGTTGTTGTTGTTATTAAGGATATTTTATTTCCTTTACAATGTTCAACTCCATGTCACCTGGCTTCTAACACCATCATTCTTCTGAAATTATTCTCTCCCCAAGGTCACTGATAACTTAATTGCTTAATTAAGTAGCTAGAAGGTGCTCCAGGTAGCCTGGATTCAGAAAGACCCAGGTTCAAATACGCCCTCATATACTTACTAGCTGTGTGACCCTGGACCCCTGGACACCTCTCCCTTAGTTTCTTCAAATGTAAAATGAGGATAATAATGCTTACCACCCAGAGTTATTATGTTAGATGTGATAATATTTGCAAAACACTTAGCAAAGTACCTGGTACATAAGTAGGTGCTTAATAAATGCTTGTTTCCTTCCTTCCTTCCTTCCTTATTGGTTTGTTTTCTGTCCTAAATCTCCTTGACCTCTCTGTTACATGAAACTTTATCTCCAAATGACAGATAAATTGATGTGGATGTTGTGGTGGAACATGAAAATCAACACGTTGAAAACTTAAGTTATCTTCCTACAAAACAATCTCTGAACACTAACATCTCCATTTTTTCTTGATAGTGCTACCCCACCCTACCAATTGCCCAGGCAAGAAACACTGCAGGCACCTTTGCCTCTTTCCTCTCTTTATACCCCAACATCTAATTAATTATCAAGGCATGTCTATTCTACTGATTCTACTGATTCTACTCTCACATTTTTCTTCACCATTTAATGTTCAAATGTGACCACTTTCATTTAGACCCTCAGCTTTCCTCATCTGGTCTTCCAATTCATCAGCCATAATGGTGCTTAAGTAATCTCCCCAATGCATTACTCTGATCATATACTTCCTGGACTCAAGAACCCTTGCTGTCTTCCATTGTTTACCAAAAAGGAGCCTTCATAAGCTGGCTTCACCATATCATCCTGCTTCATCTCCTACTTTTCTCCAAATATGATGGGCCAGTCAAACTGTACTCTTCTATTTCCTAGGCTCCTCCTGACTTCTGCATGAACTGGCCCACTTCCTCTGTCTTTATTTGTTGAAGTTCTTCCCTTTCTTAGAGGTCAGGGGTCTAACTCCTTCCACAAAGCTTTCCTTAATTCCACCCCTAGTGAATAATGAGCTCCCTGTTTTTCAGATTTCCTACTAACCCACACACATACAACTGCTGATTTTTCATATTTAAATGATTTCTCTGGTTTCTGATCTTTTTATGTTTCTTTTTCACTTATCATATTTTTCCTTATATCAAAGTCATTTTTTTCACTTCTTTTCATCTTATTAGAATCTAAGCTTCTTGAGACAAGGGACCAGTAATCTTTACATCCCCTGGTGCCTGGCATGGTGCCTTGAAGATTTTTAATAAATATTTGTTAAAATGAAAGCAGGCTGGCTCTAGTGGCCCCCCATAATCAAGGTTCTTAAAGACTTAGTCTTTAAGATCTATCTCTGAGACTTAATAAGAAAGAATATAAAATCTGGTTAATTCAGACTTCCTGGGAACATCTGTCTATATTGTTTTTTTTAAAGATTTTTACATGTTATTTTAATCATATAAAAGTTTTAAGAGGCTCATTGTTGATAAGTAGTCATATGACATTAGTGGACAGGAACCAAAAATTATCATAGTGTATATATTCAAATAAATGTTTCAGAATGTTTGGAAACAGAGTGTTTTCTTAAGAATTATATATATAGGGGGCAGCTTGGTGGTGCAGTGGATTGAGCATGAAGTCAGGATGATCTGAGTTCAAAACCGGCCTTGGACCAAACACTTGACACTTACTAGCTGTGTGACCCTGGGCAAGTCACTTAACCCCAACTGCCTGGAAAAAAAAAGAATTATATATACACACATGTATATACTATATGTATACTACATATGTATATGTATGTGTATATATAGCCACATATATGTATATCACATGTGTGCGTGTATATATGTAGACAATCTACATATATACATGCACATATATGATGTGTATATATATATACACATACATATATACATAATGGTGTGGGCTCAGGGGTCCCTTGAAACAAAGCTAAAAACAAAAGGCCCAAACTTTCTCACAGAAGAGAGTAAAAAACCAACATGTTCACACTAATTTTTTTGTTTTTATTTTCAGTTTCAAATTTTCTTCTTTCCTCTACTCCTCCCACCCATTGAGAAGGCAAGAAATATGATACCTATTATACCTATGAAGTCATGCAAAACATTTCCATATTAGCCATGTTGTAAAAAAAAAAAAGCAGGGAAAAAAAGTGCTCTTGAAAACATTTCCCAAGACTTTCAAGAATCTAAGCTTATATATTAATATCAAACCCTTAACACCTGGGAAAAGGTTGCCAAGCTAGGGTCTCCGACTACCAATAGCCACTTTATTAAGAAACATCATTAAAAGATTTCTATATTTAAGGTGTTATCACTGAACTCTCAATATTCAATTGTACAATTCATCAAATTCTTCCAATAATGGCATCAGGCAATTTGCATGTAATCTAACCCTCTTTTAATTAAATTGTTATCCCATTTGTTCCCTTTAAGGCTAACTGATTTCTCCAAACAGATGTGGGATAATTACCAGTCCTCAGAGACTGCATCTGAACTCAGCGAACTGATTTTTCCCTGAGCTTTTAAATGCTGAAATTTCCAGTCTTCCTTAGTTCCCTGGGAGGAATTTTAATCTCGTTGAGCAATCTAACAACTTCAGAAAATTGTTCTCCACCACGTCTACAAAAGAAGACAAAATTTATGATTCCATTTAACTATTTCACTGAGTATTATGGTAATGAGAGATTTGTCATTGCAAAGGTTTATGGGTATGTTGTATTTTTCTATTTGTTTTAGCAATAGTCTGTGATGAGCCCAGAAAGCTATATTTTTCTTCCCATTCTACTGTGTGACTCTTTTTTTTGAGGAAAAACACATAAAGTGTGGGACTGCTGCTTGATTCACCAATTGCATTAATTCAAAATGTTTCTTCTGTGGTAACCAAACCCAATACAGAGTCCCCATGTCCCAGGCTATGTTTGTGTATTAGTCACAGTGGAATGGGACCAGGCAAACTACTGAATCTGAAGAGCACCGTCTGCTCAATCAGGCGGACTGTAACCCGAGGAACAAATGGACTTAGGCCTGGCCAAGACAAGCCGTCCATCTACAGCGTCAGATAGCATCTAATACCGAATTGGTCATCACTGTGACAGAGTCCATGACTTCCATCAAAGAGGAAAATTCCTACTTTTCTCTATGACTTCTTTGTACTGCCATGGATTGCTTGTTCAAAGAAAATCACAGGCAAACTTATTTCTCTCATTTCCAGGAGGGACCTGAGCAGTCTATGTTTGAAATCCTTTGTGTGATTTGATTGAATTCATAAAACAGTCAGTAATCATTTATTAAGTTTTCCATGTGCCAGACACTGTGTTAAGCACGGAGGATAGGAAACATTTATAAAACATCTATTATATATAAGGCATTTTGCTATGTGCTAGAGATATAAATACAAGTCACATAAAAGAACAACAGCAACAAAAGTGCCTGATCTCAAAGAGCTTACATTCTACTTATATCTTCTACTAAACTCCTCCAGGCTTCATTTTAGCATGGAGGGAACCTGTGTTCTTGAGGCTATGCCAGTGGTATAAGTGGAACCCCAAGTAAGTTTTTTTAGAATGGGAAGAGATCAAAAAGTCTGATTGTAGTAGTGGATTTTATGTCTTTCAAAGAAAACCCGAGGAGATAAGTACGGAGAGCATCAGTACTAAAATAGCAATCAACAAGTCATGCATTTGTTCTGCCAATCCCACTCATGAATCCATCACTAAAGCAAAGGGAAGTGTGATCTGTATCTTTTGAGGATGTAGCCTATCAATGAAATCACTGATCCTTTCAGTATTAACATGTCATAGGAACACAGAGCTGGAAAGGGCCTTCACGATTATTTAGTCTAACTTCCTTACTTTACAGATAAAAACAAAACAAAACAAAACTGACTTCCAAAAAGATGACGTTATCTGCCTGAGTCACGTGGGTAGAATCAGAATCTGATTTTATGGCCAGTTTCTCTGATTTCAAATTCAGCAATCTTTTCACTTTACTATTCTGCCTCTAATAATCAATGGTGCCAGGTTACATTTCATGAAAAATTAGGTAATTTACAATTGACCTGACCAAACTTACAATTCATTTTTTATCTATTTGGAGTGAAAGAAGGTAGAGTACAGGAGAGAATATAAGAAGCTTCTTACCTAAGTAGAAACTATGTCCAAAGCTTTATCATTATAGAGATTCCCTATACTTCTTTGTGTAGGCTGCCCAATTGTTTTTAATAGGCAGAGACTCATAGATGTAAATTATGTACCATCTGTATTCCATTAGGATAGCTGTAATGTAATCTGGATTCTATATATCTAACATGGAGAGTAGAACAAAGGAAAGCTGTTGTCTTAATTGAACTCCATTATTGTGAGCTAAATAATTTGAATGGAGAAGTTAGTCCCTCACACAAAACAAAAAAAAAAGGCATAAGCAGTAAAACATAGAACACTCAAAGATTAGTGTTAAATATTCAAATAGTAGAAGGAAAAAATAATTCTATAAGGCTATATTACCTAAATATTTGCACAGAAACAAGATAAAATATCTTGGAAAGACTATTGTTGGATTATAAGGGTAATAGAAAGAGCAACAACTCTTGTGTGTTTACAGACAACCAGAATAGGTATAATTTCTGTATCTGCTTATTTACTTTTAGAAAATCACTTTCCATAGACCACACATATTTGATTTCTTTCATAAACCAACAGGTACAGTAGACATTGAATAGTCTTTTGACAAGGTATCTCAAAGTAATAGCATCTCAGCTGTGTCTGACAATGCAATAGAAATTGAAAGATCAGTTCAAGTACCCTCAAAAAAGAAAAGAATTCTAGGCAAAGAAAAATGCCAGTATTTTTTTTTCTTTACCTAATTTCCTGAAATCTGTCCTACTACAAAGTTTGTGCTTTTGTGGGGTGAGATATTTCTTCCTAAGGGATGATAGAATAAAATCATTGTCATTAGTGGCCAAGAATATACGGTATATTGGCCAAAAAACAAGCAAACAAACAAACAAACAAAAAACAGTTGGAATGTCTTTTGTTTTCTACCTCTGGTATTGCGGTAGTCTTCTGAGGACTTTCTAATAAACAGAAGACTCAGGGTGAAGAGAAGAGTTGCCTTCCAAATACTGATTAGTTGTATTGTTGGTACAGAATCCAGTATTCAAACATACAATTCTTTTCCCAGATGCAGAGAAACACTACTTGTAAACATTTTTACTGTCCCATGTTACTAGCAACTGGAATGTGAGCTTCCCAAGGACAGGGACCTTGTCTTTGAATTTCTTTTATTTTTGTTGAGTGAAAGGTACAGTAAACGCATTTAGTAAATGATTAGTAATTGATACCACCTACCACAGTGCCTGAAAAGGAGACAAGGATTGTGTTGAACTTTATTGAATTCAATGTGCTTTCTGGGTTACAGAATTCAGACAACCTATCATACATTATTTTTCCTTTGTTTTGTTGATGGAATCACATTAGAAAGGCAATACCAGTGGCTGAATAATTTCTTTCCATTCCTTTCTTTCCTTTTTTCCTAGATAACCAATCCATTATTAACCAATAGTGTAATAATGCTGCCAAAGAAGTCCAAAATTTTTCTGATAGTTAAAAACAAAGAAAGCAGTACATAGGGAATCAAGAGTGCTGACAACTAGAAAGGAAAGATACAAGCATACTTGTTCTCCTGAATCTAAATCACTATGCTTTGAAAATCATTCTACCTCTTTAAATGGTGTATAAATACAAAAAGAATGCCACACAATAAAAAAAGCTCATAAAATGGTATGATTAGGAAGGAATCTTAGGGGTCAGTTTGTTTCACCCATGCCTCGAATTTTCTCAGTAAATGGTGATCCAGTTTCTGCTTAAAGCCTTCAAAAGACAAGGAGCTCATGATGTCCAAATACAGCCATTTGGAGGCATCTCCAATTGCTAAAAAAAATTTCTCCCTTTAAATTCTAAATAATGATTTAAACTGTGCCTCCTAAAGTAAAAAAAAAAAAAAGCCTAATTCCACTTCCATATGAAGGTAGCTATCATAGTCATAAACAATCATGCCCTCTCTTCCCAAAATACTTCAATCATTCCTCATCTGATATGGTTTCAAGGCCCCTCACCAACCTGGTCATCCAATCTAACTTGTTAATACTTTGATTTCATTGATTTATGATTTCATAAGTGTTAGTACTCCTTCCAACAATGTAAATCACTACCTCTGCAAACATCTCATCTTGAGAATTTCTTGTCCATTTTTCTATTAGTCATCCATAGAAAATTAATATGTGCTAAAAGACTTCCTCTTTTATTGCATTTGTTTGTTTTATAACCCAGTGGCACAGTACACTGGACTTTTATCTTGCTTATTCTAGACACTATACTTCTATTAATGTAAACCAAGTTCAAAATGGCTTTCTGGCTGCCAAGTTACATTGTCAATTCATACTGAGTTTTAAGTCTACTAAAACCCCCAAGTCTTTTTCAACTCCTCTATTATGTATCCAGAGCTTTCTCTCCTAGATTTATTAAGTTGATTTTTTTGGAGTCCTAGTACAAGAGTTTACAATTATTGGTATTTAAATTTCATCTTATTGGCTCTGTCCTGCCACATGCCAGAAGTAACCCTTCTTGGATTCTGGTTCTATCAAACAACAAATTACCTATTTCTCCAAGTTTTATGTAATATGCCAACTTGGTAACCATGATATTTATGCCTTTTTTCAAGCTACTGATAACAATATTCAGGAAAAAAAGAAGCAAATATTAACTTATTAATTTATACCCTTTTGGCAGAGTCCTTTGAACAACTGCAAATTGACCTTTTAGTGCTCTCTTTCTCTTTCTTACCTAGCCCAAATTTTTCAAACTTTTTCATAGGGATATAATGAGAGACTTTGTCAAATGCCTCGGTAAAATCCAAGTATATTTTGTGGCATTCTTCAGGCCAGAAACTGCCCCAAAATGGATAGGAAGTTAGTCTAATATGACTTATTCTTCATGAATTTATGCTAGCTGCCTAGTAGTGACCTCCATTTTCCTTTCTAAGTGTTCATGAAGTGGAACACAAAGCCTACATATTTTCAAAATACAAATTAATTACCAGCCCAACTGTATAATTCCTTCTCTTGAACATGACTCACATTTTCCTCTCTTCAAATCTTCACTTAGGTCACTCCCATTGCCTAGAATGCTCTCCTATCTCCCTCGTTGCAAGTTAAGCCTTCAAAAACTTTCCCTTCTTTTTAAAGTCCAGTTCAAATGCCAAATCCTCCTAAAAATCTTTCTTGACAGATCCCTAGTACTAACGCCACTGGATTACTATGAACTTTCACTGCACCTTGATTATGCATTTCCTTCACAAAATATTGTATTTTTGTATCATACTGGATAGAGGACCAACCTTGGGAGTCAGAAAGGCCTCAACACGTATTAGTTGCGTTACCCTACCTAAACAACTTAAACTATTGGTGCCTCCAGGCATCTAAAACTACTTCTTTCAGAAGACAGAAAAGTTCTGGATACTTCTCAGTGGAGGGTGTTTTCTAACCAAGCTTATACTACCTACATTATTGAAATCACAGGATCAGTGGGCACCACTCGTTGCCAGACTCAATAAATTTTATATACACACATATATAAATGCAGGCACACAAACACATGATATTTTACTGATTCTTGACAAAATATTTTTCTGCTTCTCTACTTGGAACAGTAAAGAAAATACCAGTAAATGGTATGTGAATATTTAAATACACAAGAACAAGTAAACCTCAAATAAATATATATTTATATAAACCTTTAAATATATAAATTGTATAAACATAATAAATATATATTTATATATACACATTTGAGGTAGTGATTAATGGGAAACAATTATTTCAAACTAAAATTAGTCTTCCATTACTAAGGTAATTTTTAATCAAAATATTTCTTCCTTCTATTATCTTATTTGATCCTCACAATATATCCTAGAATCTCTCCTTAATGGAGTTTGTAGGTAAAATTGGTATCATTATTTTCATTTTACAGATTATATACATGGTAGAACCAGCCTCTATGACATCAGATCAGAAAGTGTGAGTGTGAGAGTGTGTGTATGTGTGTGTGTGTGTGTGTGTGTGTGTGTTTAATAGATCATTCTGGTTATTCAGTTCAGTTCATTGCATTTCAGAGATTGTAATGTTTAGGCAGACTTTGTAGAAGACAAAAGCTTTCTGACATGCTTATTACAATAATCTGGGTATAGTGTATATTAGAGAGCACATAACCTATGCATATGAATTTTTCAAGACTTGAAATGAGTGAGGAATTTGAGCATATGGGTTTAAAGAAGTATTAATATTATACACCCTTCTACTTACTTTACCATTTGTCTTCCCAGGGTTTATCAGAAAATATTAAGACTATTATTTGACATGCAATTTTGCCCCAATCTACCAAGGATTTTTGTGAAAATTCTGAAAAGATATTACAAGAAATTATGGAACATCATTTTCTCCAAGTGTTGGAGATTACAGTTTGGAAAGTGGACTAAGCCCTAATAACCAAGGCAACAAATTACCCATCAATAAGATCATACAAATGTTCCTATCTAAGAAAGCAGGATGGTTTGAAGTACATGTAAAATCAAACAAAAAATTAATGGACAAATGTCTTTTGCATGAAATGATTTGTACTTAATTAAATGCCAAAAAATGCAAACCCCAAAACTAATTCTGCATTTTATTTCCAAAAGGAAAAAAATACAAGATAGAATAGTTATTATTGTCATGTCTTGCAAATGTAGTAGAAAAAAAAATCACCTTTAAGCAGATCCATCTGCCTTTTCATGGCTATAAAATAAGAGATTCACAGCAAGAAAATTAGACAGCTATTAATGTCACCTTTATCTTTTAATTTGTCAATGTTGATGAGAAGAAAATTTTAAATGTCAGAATGGAGAACTACTGATTTTTCTGATATACTGTTATAAGTATATATATTTTAAAGCTTAATATAAACTCTAATTTTTTTTTTACTTCAGGATTTTCATTTTATACTTCTTTAATCTTTGGTGGAAGCCCTAACAAAAAAAAAATGGCATATATTGAGAAACTGAATAATCTCACTGACATGAAAAGCATTTATTTCAATGAAAATTGACAAATTATGCAATTAAACACAAAATAGGCTTAATTATTTGTTAGACTTTAAATTTGTCCCCTTCTTAGCATTGCTTTAGGCTAAGTAACAAATTAAAACATTAAGACAGATAAAACATAAGAGGCACAATGAGAACAGCTCACCACATCACATCATATATTAAAAACATCAGTCTTTTAACATTAAGATGCTCTCCTGCCAAGCAAAACTACTTTAAAGGTACATTTAACATCAATGTCTTGAAGTAGACAAGCTGTGGCTTTGTTGGATACAGCAGGGCAAATATTTCTGCAAACAAAGACAATGTCTATTAGAAACAAAAGAAATATTACTCTCCCAGTTTTCAGAGAATTAGACCCAACTAAAATGCTACTACGTTAATGAAATCCTCCTTTAGGCCCTTCTTTTTTCCACCAGTTGTCCTCCTTAAATTCCTGGTCCTTGTTCTTCTTTGAACCAATCGTATTTTTGTTTCATAATTATTTGTATAATATACTATTTCCCATCTACTCACCTATTCCCATTAGATTGTAAAGAGGGTCTATGACAAATCTATCTATGTGTACCCTGTGCCTGGCACTGGCTCACACACATTAGTTGTTCGATAAATGTTTGGTGAAATTAATACAATATAGTACTGGCCATTCTCAATTCAAATGGAGAGCAAAAAACTGAATGGATTTTAAAACGACAGACCAAATCATTTGGATAATAAGAATAATTAATGTAGACAGCTCCAGGATTTATTCAAGAGGGCTAAACTAGTAACACCCTTCTTACATCTCTCCCCATAAAAGCTCTGTCCTAAGTGTTTTTTTCCTTTTGTAACTCTACATTCTTTCCTTTGGTGATCTCATATCTCTCATGGTTTCAATTATCATTGTTATAGAGACGACGATTAATTCCGCCCAGCCTGAACTCTAGTCCTGCAGTACACATTCTTACACATCTCTACCTGGATGCTCGGTAGTCATCTCAAAATTAACATGTGAAAATGGAACTCATTATATTTTTCTTCAAATTCATCCCTTCTCTCAACTTCCACATTTGTAATGATGATACCATGATCCTTTCAGTCACCTAGGTACACAATTTTAAAGTCATCATTGACTACTCTCTCTCTAACTCCAATATCTTTCAATCACCAAACCTTTTCAAATTCAATTCTACAACATCATTCACATTCCTCCCTCTTCTTTCCACTCATATAACCTCTACACACTACTTCCTCCCTGCACCTCCAGACTATTACAATAGCTTCCAAACTGATTTCTTTGCATCCAGTCCCCACTCCACTTCCTTCTGAAATCCATGTTCTACACAGCTGCCAAATGGAGATTCTTATTTAAAAGAGATATGACACTGTCACCTCAACTACTAAGATTTTTTCAATAGCTCCTATTTCCTTTAAGTTATATTCAATATGAAATCCTTACACCGGACTGGCATTAGAGTTCTTTACAATCTGCTTCCCAACTACTGTTGTAGTCTTACTACATATTACTTCCCCTTATGTACTCATATCACAAACAAATTGTTCTCACAAGTTAACAGAGCTCTGTTGCCTTGGAATCAGGAAGACTCGAGTTTAAATTCTGCTGCTAACATTTACTGGCTGAGTAACTCTGGGTAAGTCACTTACTAAGAAGACCTATTAGTTGCAGAGAAGGCACTTGTAGTAAAAGTTCCTCACTGAGAACTCTTTGTAAATTAATTCCCAATTCAAGTACCTATCCTGAGCCTATCCTTTTTGAAATGATTTTATACTACTTTGTATATACTTTGCATTTACTTACTCATTTATATGTCTACACCCCCACCCCCAGAATATATTCCTTGCTAGAACAGACTTTTGTTTTTGTCCTTGTATTCCTAGTACCAAACACACTGTCTTGCATACAGTAGGCATGTAATACATGTTTATACAATAGACTTGAATATGTAAGGTTACTTCCTGTTATAAGCAATGGAGTATACATATTTGGGGAAGAGCTATTGTCTGGGTTCCTTCAGCAGTGACTGTTAAAGACACTGTAGCACCCCAAAATTTTAAGTCCAAAATGTTCAGTCTTTCTTGGTAATGGACAAAAGGTCAATTGATTCCTAGTGACAAAACTTGCGAATTTGTACATGTGCAAACGAGAAGGAAGGAGTAAGGAAGGAAGAGAGAGATGACAAGTTGGCACATTGACTATTAGAGAATTTTCCATCTCATCAGCAAGCATATAAATCCATCAAAATGCCTTCTATATTCTAATTGCAGAAGTTGTAACTAGGACTTCTGGCATCTGGGATGAATTCATTTGGAAAGGAAAAATTTCTAAAGCACAAGGTACAAACAGATGTCATGGAAGCTCAGGATGTTGAAGAACTGGGCATCCAGGATGTTTAAAGCATGTTAGGGGTTGGGGTGGAGAAGAACACTGAAAGCAAGGGACTAAACTATGTGGTGGATGAACAATGACATAGAAATCCATTGATGATAGCAAAGAACAAGGGTCAGCAAATTGTCCCACCAGGACCTAAAAGGGTTTTTTTTTTTTACACTACAAAATATAATAAAACTTCATTTAAAATGTAAAAACCAATGACAGTGGGATGTACAAAAACACAGCAGATGATTTGGCCTACCACTCACTAAAAGAATCTAGACAGGATAGAGGGGTGTTAGTTGCTAAGTGAAGGTGGCAAAATAAGAGTTTGAAAATGGTGATGGGCTAAGGTATATGCCAACTCCTCCTCCTGGTCCTCTTTGTCAGGGGCTATTGGATTAAAAGTAGGAATCCTTGCAGAGAATGTCAAGAGATGTGGTGTCTTTAAGAAGTGACTATGTATCAGTGAGCATCAGAAGATGAAATCTGTGAAGAAGAGGACTTTAACAACAGAGAATGATTCCAGAGGACACAGTGAAAAGAGAGGACTAGGTGGACAGCTAGGTGGTGCAGTGGATAGAGCATCAGACCTGGAGTCAGGAGGAGCTGAGTTCAAATATGACCCTGGGCAAGTCACTTAACCTTCAGTTTCCTCATCTGTAAAGTGACCTGGAGAAGGAAATGGCAAACTATTTCAGTATCTTACCAAGAAAACCCCAAATGAGGTCCACTTCTAGGATAAAATATAAAGACCTCTGCTTGGCATTCAGTTAACAAGCAGACATGTATTAACAAAGCCCTTCATAACCTAGCCCCAAACTACCTTTCATGTGTTTTACATCCTTTATGCATTGTAGGGTCCAGCCAAACTGGCTTTCTAACTGTTCCTCATATATGACACTCTGTCCCTTTTGAACAGAAAATAAAAATTAAAACAAGAACTCACTAAAAATATTTGTCCTCCTGAAACCCAGTCCTTTTGCTTTGTATTGTTAAAGTTGGCATTTGTTTTAAATGTAACCAACAAAAACTTGAACAGAACCTTCTTTAACAAAGTCACCAAAGGAAGAAGTAGGAACAATACATTGATTCATCATGTCAATTATAATGCAACTGATCTGGCCACTTTAGCCATAGTTTCCTCCCCCCTACCCCAAACAAAGTTTATGGAGCAACTTGGAACCTGGGGCCAAGATCTCCTAATTGAAGGCTTCCTCACTTGCAGCATCTTCTTAGTAGCAGCCACAAATCTTTTCCTCTCTCTGATTCCCTTAGTATCCTCAGTGCTTGACATATAGTAAATGCATAATTAATTCATTTTCATTCATTACTTCAGCATAGAGGTTTGTCTTTCTTTTTCATGCTACCAACCGGGTCCTGACCTAATATATTAGTGGGTAGGTCCTTAACCTGAATCTTCTGTGTTTGCAGAGTGATCAAAAAATAAGAAGGCACTAAGAAACCTAATCATTAAGTATTCAAAGCAGTTGTCAGTACTCAACAGACTAGTGAGCTGTGAATCTTCAGTTCAAAATTATTTTAGAGATATAAATTAAGAGATGAGGATTGTATAAATGAGACTAGTAATATAATAGAGTGATAAACTATGAGAAAATTCCCCAGTAACTTAGACTCAATTCCCTTGATAAATGATTTCACCGAAGAATATTCATTGTACATTAACTGATTTTTAATAATTCATAAAACCCACAATTTTCCTATAACTTATTTATTGAAAAACTCTCCTTATCCTAAAAAACATGGAAAACTTATTAATTTTTCTTTATTTTTCTATTATCCACACTGACTCATTCTTAATTAACGATTATCATTCTTATCTACATGAAAATATCAACAACCACAACTGATCCATTTCATGTTCAGACAGAAACTGGGACATTAAAAATTTTTTTTAATCAATTAGCACCTAATTGTTATGACCTGTCCTCAGAACATGAAAAATTTATTTTTCCTCTTTCCTGAAAATGCAATGGCTGAAATGGGTAATTTGGATAGCATTTTTCTCTTCAAAACATATTTAATATTTGCTAATAGTAGCGTATTGAAAACATTGCCTTCTGAATTACTTTCCAATGGTATTTTCAAGCAGATGGTATTTACTTAAATCCTCAAAATAATTTTAAAAGTTTAATAACAAATATCAGATGGTGATCTTTAACATAAGACAAACTTATAGAAAAGATATCAAAAGTTTTACATATTTATCCAGCAAATGAACACAAGATGAAGCATAGGTTTGATTTACTTACTTCAAATGATAATTCACTTGTTTTACATAAAAATCATAAGTATAAACAGCTTAAAGAGAATAAACAGCTTCTTGCAGGTTTTTCTTTCTAAGTCTCCAAGAACTTATTGTACTAGAAAACCACAATACATGAATGCTATGACAAATTAAAAATACTAAAACATTCTCAAAAATAGGACTTTCCAGATTAAACATGTAATGCTTAAATCCAACAGAACTCTTCCAGAATACGAGTCGATGCTAATGGTTTTAAAAGCAACAGCTCTTATGGCTAAAATGAAGAAAGAATCAAAGTATTTTGAAACTATATAGCAACGCTATCAAGCAAGAGACTTCCTCTCCCTCCTTTGGACTGCATGTAGTCCTCCAAATCATATCATAGAGCCCTCTCTCTCTTTGTTCAAGTGAATAAAAATGTGATTAATGAATTTTCCTGAAAATAAAAATATAGAAAGTAAATAAGGTAAAATGAGAATGGCTACATGATGTCTAAGGTCCCATCCCATTCAAAATTTGAGATTCCCGTGATCCTAAAGCACATAGAGAAATGCTTTAAATTTAAAGCAAGCATTCTATTTGCCCTAGAATTACATCATATAATGGTTCACTGTTCAAATCACTTTGCCACTACATTTCTTTATCTATAAGACAGGGATAATGATAGCTCCAAAGCTATGGGTTATTCTGAAAATCATATAATCTAAAAATTTAGAACAGACGGGACATTAGAGAACATCTAGCACAACTTCTTTATTTTACAAATGAGGAAGATGAGTCACAGAAAGATTAAATTATCTACTGAAGCTATTTACTTCAAAGTCCAGTCAAGTGAGGTCAAAATAAGAAAGAAGGAAAGAAGCATTTATTAAATGCCTACTATACATCAGCCACTGTGCTAAATACTTTATATATTATTATCTCATTTGATCCTGACAACCTGGGAGGTAGATGCTAATATTATCCCCATTTTACAGTTTGAGGAAAGGGAGACAGGAAGAGATTAAATGACCTGCCTAGGATCATACAGCTAGTACATATTTGAAGCAGAATTTGGAGTCAGGTTTTCCTAATTCTAAGCCCAGAATTCCATCTTCTGTGCCACCTAGCTGTCTTTGAATACTGTATTTTGGGAGGTATAATTCAATCTCATAAGTACAATAGCCCTGGTCATGCCACCATCATTTCTGTCAGCACCATTTACATAGTATAATGCTTTGATAGATGCTGATGTACAGACATTCTCCCAGAGTGTGTTTCTGACAGACACAACTCAAAGAAGAGATCAAGTAAAGGATTTCTTCCTGTTAAAGACAGATGTGAGGAGAAATGGATCCTGCATGATCTTCACTCATTAACAACGACTTAAATACAAGAGACATGTTGAGAGGCAGTTGAGATGAACCTATTTGGGCATGGGAAGAGGTGTAGAGAAGGAAGGTAATCAGCCCTAAACAACACAAGTAGTGTGCCTATTTAAATAATAAAGACAGGAATATGGGCCAGCAGGGTAGGGGCCAATAGTCATGTTTTATCTCTTTTGCTTTTATTCTTGCTTAGATTTACTTTTATGCCAATCCAGAGATGTTCCTGGGGGTTAAGTGAGCTGTGCAGCCCCAATCTTCACAAAGTTTTTCTGAGCTAGAAACCCAATAGGTCCTAGGGTCAAATCATATACATGAATAATTAAGTGGAGGTTATCCAGAATTTGGGTTTCATTAAGAGAGGCAGAGTTTCTAACAATAAGGAGGTGTCGTCACATTGTATTATGCCCTGGAAGTTCAGTTTGGGGCACCACATTGGAAAGCATTCAGAGGAGGGATAATCAGAATGTTGAAGCACATTGACTTCATATCCCAAGGGAAAGAGTACTGATGATACGTAGTCTAGAATAGATAAGAAAGAGGGAAATATGGTTGCTCTCTTCAAGTACTGAAAAGCTCTGATATAAAAAGATTACACTTACTCTCTGACTCCAGAGAGTACTTGGTACAGTGGGAAGAAGTCACAAACAAGCAAATTTAGCATTTTGAAATAAAAAAAAAAACATTTCTTCACAATTTACCCTTTTCTAAAGTAGACTGTGCTACCTTTGGAGGTAATAATTTCCCTTTCATTTGAAATCTTCAAGATAAGGCTAAATGACTATTGTCAGGTAGATTGTTGAGGGGATACCTTGAAGAGTATCACTTAGATTGGTTGATCAGTGTGATTCTTTATAACTCTGAAATTCAGTTTGATTTTTTTGTTGGCTAAGGTCCAGAAAGGGCAGTTAAGTGGCATTGGGGATAGAGCACTGAGCTTGAAATTAGGAATATTCATGTTCATGATTTCGAATCCAGCCTCAGCCACTTACTAGCTGTGTGACCCTGGACAAGTGACCTAACCCTGTTCGCCCTAGCTTCCTCATCTGTAAAATGAGCTGGAGAAGGAAATGGCAAGCTACTCCAATATCTCTGCCAAGAGAACCCCAAAGGGGGTCATGAAGAATTGGACACGACTGAACAACAACTACAAGGTCCAATGACTCTTTCTGGCTTCATCATGGTAAGTGTCATTTCCAATTACTCAATGTCTTTATTGGGTACAGAGCTGTGACTTCTCATGTAGTAGTTCTACTCTCATTATTGATAAGAATAGTTCACTAAAAAAAATTAGGACATGGGGCAGCTAGGTGGCGCAGTGGATAGAGCACCAGCCCTGGAATCAGGAGGACCAGAGCTCAAATCTGACCTCAGATACAGAACACTCACTAGCTGTGTGACTCCGGGCAAGTCACTTAACTCCAATTGCCTCCAATTAGGACAGATTCCTTTTATTTTCTATCTGTTTGTCATCTTCCTAGTTTCAATTACAAATGCTCTCAGGATTAAACCTGGTTTTGTTTAGCTAAATTGTAGGGCAGGGTCTTCTATAGTTTTGTTATCTACTAAATTTCATTTTACAATTTGCAAATTACATTTTCTGTCATCCTGTAATGTTTTTTAAAATGAGTTCATACTCTAAAAACGTATATCTTTTGACTACTATGTCTCTCTGTTTGAAGGTGATTATATTTGCTGGTTGAGATTGTTTGTGGGCTCATCTGCCCCACTTACTGTGGAGACTGCTTTGCATGAATTAAACTGCTCTATGAAATCATCACAACCAATAGCTTTTTAGCTGATAATAACATCTAGCATTTACATAGTACTCAAAGGTTTGCAAAGTGCCTTACACCTGTCACTCATTTGATCCTCACAACCACCTTATGAGGCAAGTGCTACTTTTATATCCATTCCACAGATGAGGCAAAAGAGATACAAAGACATTAAACGTTTGTCCAAGATCACATAGACAGTAAGAATCTGAAACAGAATCCAAACGAAGGCTTTCCTGACTCCAACTCTTATGTTCTACTATGTCACCTTGCTGCCTCCTGCTTTATGGCAATAGCTATTTTTTTTTTTGTAATTTACAATGTATCTCAGTGGGTTATTTTGAAAATACTGCAATCATATTCTTTCTTCTGTTTTAAAGATATAGGAGAAATACAAGAGTTCATCAGTTAACTCTTAATATGAAAATAACAGTAGCTGAAATACATATGGAGCTCAAGAGTTTGAAAAGAGAAAATATCTGGTCCTTACAGTGCTACTGCACGGGAGATACAGATATTTAAAAAAAACAAAACAATATAATAGATGAGGAAATGGAGGCACAGAGAAGTTAATGTGACTTCTGCATTGTTAGACAGCAATTGTGTATCAGAGGCAGGATTCAAATCCAGTTTTTCCTGATCCTAAATCCATCATTCATTTCATTTCACTACACCACATACTCAACTTGTGTTGTTGGGGAATTTAGGTAAATCACACCACATTATAGGCTCTCAAATTTCAGTCTGAATTAGAAGCATGTGGCCAAGTCAAGGCACAGTGAAAAAAATGCCTTGCTGAATTAAAATGTCTATCTATCATTGTGAATTGACCCATTCAGAGAAGCAAAGCAACATTGTCATCTAATGGGAAAACTTCTAATGCACTTCAAACTGCTAATCTTGAATACATTCTACTGCAACAGAAATGGCCATGAAAGCTAAGACTTACAAAAATGTCCAAACATTCATTCATTTTCTATGTAATCTTACTGCCACGCAGCTTTTAATCACAGAAAGTTACCAGAAAAAAAAAGTAATGTAATGAATAAGTTTTAAGACAGGTTTAAAGGAATAAAAAGACAGGCTGTCATATAGTTCAGGGTAGGTAAGGAAGAGAGAGAGCAAGGTTAAGACATAAGGATGATCTAAAGACTTGGCAGGGGAGAGGGAAACTGAGTAGGAATAATCAACCAATTGTTGTGAGTAGGAGAAGAGTAAGAAGACTCTGAACATTAAGAAAAGAAGTTGAAATATACAAAGGAAACTGACAATGCAAGGAGCACTTCTGACACATTTTAGGAACACCTAGCAATACATGCTGTTGGAGATTCATTTTCTCTCTTCTTTTTGTGATAAAATGCTTTGTTCACTATATAGCAAAGATCTTTTTGACATTAAAAAAGAATGTTAGTGGCTCTGAAAGAAAGAGAAGGTTCAATGTTGGAATTACATTAAATTAGATTTAAAATATTGTGATTGATAGTGGCATTCTTTTCTTTACAACAGCATGAAAAGTGGTACATGATGCCTTTTACTTAGCTTGCCAATAATATATTTATTGTGGCTTCTAATGGTTACAATAATAAAAAAAAAAATACAACTTCCTAGCCTTAAAGGCTCCCTGTCCCCTTCAGGTTATCCCTATCTTGTCAATAATATCTATCCCTCCCAGGATTTCTTCTGAGTAGATCTCTCCTTTTTACCTGAATGTCCCCAGTTACACCACAGTTATATTGTAACTATACTTAAACAATTGTCTTCCCTAGTAGATTATAAGTTGCTTTTTTAATGCCAAGGCTCTATCTTATTTCAACTCTGTACCCCCATGCATTTTATAAAGGAAACATTTAATACATTTTTGAATTAAACCTAAAATGTCTAAAGCAAGTATTAATGATATTCAAAAGATGTTCAAATCACTCCTTGGGTGGCAGTAGAATAAACAGAAGAAAAACATTAAACATTTAGAACATTCTATACCAAAATATTATACAGAAAATATTCCTTCTAATATTAATATAACATAGCAATAAATATTTTGACTATGTCTGATCTATATCTTGGAAGATTTTCCTTAAAGAATGTCTACAAGGAAAATATGGATTGAGACTGGATCTGTAATTTCCGTGGTAAAGGGAACTCCTTGCTATGGAAACTATTAATGCAAATCAGTAACTTCTCTGCTACTTAGAGTATTAGAAAGTTGACTAGAACATTGAGATGTTAAGTGACTTGCCCAGGGACATATAGCCAATATATGTCAGAAGTCAGGTCTTAAACCCAGATCTGCCTGGCTCTGAGACTGCTTCTACTATTCTAATCCACTCTGCCTTTGACTAGGAAAACATACTATTCCCTAAAACTATTTTCAAAAAGATGGCTTCCTTAAAAAACCAAAAAGATGACTTCCTTTAGGGAGACTATGAGTTAAAAAGGTGTCATTCAGTGGTTATGGCACCTCTTGACTATTCCAACTCTACACAACATCAAGTACACAAGTATTTAGATTGAATGGTGAGTTTTTATTGGGTGTGGGGTAAGTATCTAAAAGAGAGGGACATGACTTCAATTTTAGAAGTTTAAAATTGTAAGAAAATGAATTAGGTAAGAAAGAGATGTCAAAAGGCAATGAAATGGGGAGAGAAAACACACATATGTACACATACACAGCAATAACCAACTCATTCTTTAACAAATTGTCCCAGGAATATATGTTTACTTCTGTGTTGGTCACTTCAAAGAAATGAACATCAGATCTTAAAATTATGTTGCTAACTTAGCCTTAATAATGTCGACTCTATGAAGACAAAATGATTGAAAGAAAAAAGAGAAATCACTGTCAAAATAAAGAGTGAATGGCACAACTGCTTCAAGCAACAAATACCAGTGTAGACTGAAAAATTAAATGAAAATTTTATTTTGGGATTTATATTTGGTAAAAAATGCTTTCATTTGAAGAATCAAGAAAGGATACTCATCTGAAGAGCTAGTTAAGTCACATTTCCATTTGGTCTTTACAAGTCCTCACATTGTAAATGTAGTTTCAATGGACATTATCATTGTCCACCTAAGCCTATAGCACCCCAGAACCAGGAATTAATTACTTGCTATTCTGAGGCTTGCCTGTTGACTGTCAACAATAATGATGTGCAGCAGAACATGTGGTGCTTTAATAGAGCTAAAATGAATTTTAAATAATGGTTTATCCAATTAGTTGAAGATATGCACATTGATGCTGATAAAAAAAGCAGTTTGAAAAATGATCATTAGCAATTATTACACAGTGTGCTAGTTTATTCTCATCTCAGAGAATGAAAAATCAACAATACATAGCTTAGGGAAACAATTTAAAATCTATTTTTCATAATTTTGAAAGATTCTTTGTTTTATTACTCTGAACATACCCCCGAGTGTGACTAATAATTAGGCACATGCCTCCCTACTCCTTATATAAGTGAGGAAATAAAGTACCTGCCTACTCATGTGGTGGTAGGTGATGGTATATTGATCAGTCAGCTGTTTAACTGAGCTCTTGTTACAAACACCTAACTAACTCTAAACCATCTGCTTTTTCCATTATATCACACTCATAGAAGAAACTCAAATTCCCTAAAAGGCTGTCATCCTTTCAAAAAGCATGGGTTTTGAAAGCTCATAGGTGTTTGAAGAAAATTCTTTATCTTCAGTAAATTTGAATCTGTTCTATCTGGTCAGTATGTCAAAAAAAAAATTTTTAAGCACCTACTATGTGCCATGCACTGTGCTAAGCACTGGGAATAAAGGAAAGGAAAAAGTGAAGTCTCTGACCTCAAGATTTGGTCAAGAGTATTTAATAGCTAACTGTTCTGCTCCATGGCCATTGTCAATGAGGTAGCTTTGGAGTACCTAGAATTAAAGACCTCACAAGGTAGGAAACTTATGAAGTAACAGTTCTTTCACAATTCTCTTTGGTACCCTGATCAAGCCTGTCCTGTCTGCAATCTACATGATATCAGATTAGCTGATCTTTGATTTTCCTTACCCAAACCTGCTACCATGACTTAAATTCACTTAATTGAAAACCATGACTTGGGGATGGTCTTGTCTTGATGGTACTGCCTATCACTTCTCTATCTACATTTGGATAACCAAAACAACTTTAACCTATTTAACTCAGGTTCCTGCCTTGTTCTGTGCAATTACTGTGGCCCATATTGATGTATTTACTGGCACAGCTCTCTAAAAAGGCCACTGAACCCTTGATGGAATTACTCATAACACAGCATTTTCTGCTGGGCAGAAACAAATGCAAATTGCAATGAACCTATGCCCAGGTAGCTTGACTAAGAGTCTCCAGGGCCACTGAATTATGACCGGTGGTATAGTCTGATAAGCAGGTAGAGTCAATGCCTTCTTGTATTTGAAAGGGAGGATCATAATCCCTGGGATCACTGTACCTTTTTTCTTTTTGTTTTTCACTTAGTTGTATTTTATTTTTCCCAATTACATGTAAAATAGTTTTCAATATTCATTTTTATAAGATTTTGAGTTTCAAATTTTTCTCCCTCATTCCTTTCCCTCTCCCCTCCCAAAGACAGCAAGCAATCTGATATAGGTTATAAATGTACAATCATGTTAAACAATTTCCACATTAGTCATGTTGTGAAAGAAGAATCAGAACAAAAGGGAAAAACCAAAAGAAAGAAAAAAAACAGAAAACAAAGTGAAAATAGTATGCTTTGATTTGCATTCAAATTCCATAGTTCTTTCTCTTGATGTAAATAGTATTTTCCATCAAGAGTCTTTTGGAATTGTCTTGGATTGTTATATTGCTGAGAAGAGCTAAGAACATCACAGCTGACTGTCGCACAATGTCGTTGTTACTATGTATAATGTTTTCCTGGTTCTGCTCACTTCACTCAGCATCAGTTCATGTAAGTCTTTCATATAAAGTTTGTTTTTTCTTGAAATCTACCTGAAATCCTAGTATTCCATCACATTCATATACCACAACTTATTCATCCAATCACCAACTGATAGGCATCCCCTCAATCTCTAATTCTTTGCCACCACAAAAAAAAGAGCTGATATAAATATTTTTGTACATGTGGGTCCTTTCCCCATTTTTATGATTTCTTTGGGATATAGACCTAGTAGTGATATTGCTGGATCAAAGAGAATGCATAGTTTTATGGCCTTTTGGGGATAGTTCACAATTGTTTTCCAGAATGGTTGGATCAGTTCACAACTCCACCAACAATGCATTAGTGTTCCAAATTTTCCATATCTTCTCCAACATTTATCATTTTTCTTTTCTGTCATATTAGCTTGATAGGTGGGAGGTGGTACCTCAGCATTGTTTTAATTTTCATTTCTCTAATCAATAGTGATTTAGATCATTTTTCATATGACTATAGGTAGTTTTAATTTCTTCATCTGAAAATTGCCTGTTCATATCCTTTGACCATTTATAAATTGGGGGCCCTGTGCCTTTTTTGACCTATTAAGAATTCTAATATTTCTGTCATCAATACATACAAATATAAAATAAAATAAATAAATAATAAACTTAGAAGTCCAAGAAGATACCATAAGAGTGACAAAAGATATCTGATAGGATAACATCTTTACAAATTTAGTAGTAACATAAAATTTGAATGATTTGTCATTGTTCCTTGATCAATCAATAAGTGTATCTTAAGTGCTTATCATGTGTTAGGCACTGTGATAAGCACTGAGAATAGACATGAAGAAAAAATGGAAACAGTCCTAGCTTTTGAGGAGTTTATGTATTAACGGGGAGGGCTAAAACATGGCAGCATACACACACATGCACATGCACACATCAAGGTAACAGTTTGGGAAGACAGTGCATTAGCAATTAAGAGAACCAGGAAAGACTTCATGTAGAAGGTGGCAGGAGTTGAGTTTTGAAAGAAACCAGGGATACCAAGAGATGGAGACAAAAGAAAAAAGCATTCCTGGTGTGGGGACCAGCCAGCGCAAAAGAAAGGAGAGGGGAGTGGAGTTTTAAATCAATTCAAGGTGACCTATCACTTTTAAACAAAAACAAAACAAAATCCTCAGTGTTTTGATGCCTCAGTTCTTCACACAATAAGGCATTTCATTTGGGAAAGTTGCTTCTTAAGAATCCTTTCTAGCTTTTCATGTTATTAGTTGTTATTAAGATTAAATATAATGCTGAACATTAACAACGTCCTGTTTTCAGAATATAAAGGCCATTCTCTGACACAATGCATGCATATTTTAATCCCTAAATTTGAACCACCATGGGGCAAAGTGATTAATTCCAGGGAACTTAAATGTATTCACTGTCATTCCTTTAATACTGGGTTTGACCACTTTGAATGTCAAAAATGTAATTATAAAAATCAATTCAAAAAGCTCTGCTATCAACATGTTTTAATGAGAAAACTAAAAACAAACAACTCAGGAAAGGTTTTAATTTAGCAGCTTAAAAGGCAATTAAATTCACAAATACAAAAAACTAGGTGACCCTAGTTTGCTATAGAAGGGATGCAAATTCTAGACGTCATTGGTCTCAGTATACATATCATAGATGAACAAATACGGGATCCTCTGGAAGTCACAATTAGAGAAAACTGATAGAATGGAGCTTGCTAACCCTCAAGGTCACCAGTAACTAGGACAATGCCTGGCACATAGTAGGTACTTATTAAATGCTAGTTGACTTAACTATAATTTGAGTGTTTTATTTCAATTGTAGTCCTGGTTACATGTGAAATAATGAAGTCCCATATTCAATGTTTTTCTATTATAAATATTTTCTCACATTTCCCTATCTGTGGCTGCTTGCTATTCTAAATAAAGCTGTGCTGGTTAAGAACATGTGTATTAGTTCAAAGCATCCACTCTTTGGTGGCTAAAACATATCGTTCTATGTCCCAAGTCTCAGGGCAATCGCACAGACTTCTAGTATCTTCTGCCTGAGGAAGCTGGATAAGGCCCAGGTCAGACATAGCTATAGTATGAGTATCTTGGGACTTATCTAAAGGTCTAGAAAGGAGCCACTGTGTACTGAGGTTCCCATGGGAGGTTCTGAGAACTCCCAAGAGAGTATGAGTATAGTCTACTGTCATCATAATTCCTAGATAGTGCTTAACCCACTAGGTCTTGAGGATTTTGAGACACTTGAGGGTCAGAACCAAGTGATCAACAGCTAGGAAAGTTGCTTAAAGTTCTTATAGAGATGAAACACATTTAAACCATGCTACCCATTCTACATGGTTTTCCATATTATCTATTTCTTTTCAGAATCTTTTGCTGGATCATTGAACCAGATTATCATGGTTAGACACGGTGCTGAGGTTCAGAGACACAACAGCAATTGCAGCGTATGTGGTAAGCTTCTTTCTTGCAATGCTTACTAAATCCCCAGCCAATGGAACATTTTGATAAAATGTACCAATAAATATAGACATTTCCACTTTTGTATCCCATTGTGGTCTCATATTACTGTTATACACAAGGGCAGTTCATATTAAACATAATAAGGAGAAAGGAAAAAAAAGCGCACCAGAGATGGTAACAGAATCTCTGCTCCTATCCACTGTGGCACGGACAAGTAAATGAGTACGCTTTACCCTTCTGTGTCTCAGCATTTGAAACTTTGAATAACAGAGACCCACCACCCGAGCACAAAATGCAAATCCAAACCTATGGACTAAAACCAAGAATGATAAGATATATGAAAATCTGAACCAAATTGCTATCGGCATATAAACTTGCTTTCTTTTTCTTTTCTTAAATTTTATTTATTTTATTCTGAACTTAAGGAGATACATTTGGGTCTTTTGGATGATTGTGATCCCAAATGGACTCGAATCATGCACTAAGTGCTATACAGTTTCCCTTACTATCTGTGTGGCTGGGATTTATAAGCACAGGTCTTACCACTTACTCTCATGGTATTGAAATTGATTTTAAGTAAATATCTCTAAAATCTTGTCTTCCATTCTTCATGCCAAGTACTTTATGTTTATGATTTATATATCTTATTATATTTTGCTTTTTAAAATAGATTTTAGTAATATCTTTTGTTTGTACATTGTCTAGTTTATCTCCCCACCCCCATTACCTTCCCTTTCAGAGAACTGTTCCTTAAAATATTTTTAAAGAAGAAAAAAAAAAGAAAAATCAGCAAAACAGATCAATATGTTGAAAAAATTGATATTATAAGCAATGTTCTATGACTGTAGACTCCAACATCTGCAAAAGAGTGTGGAGAAGTCTGTTTTTATATCTCTTTCTCAGGGCCAAGCTTGTTCTTTTGAATGTCACAGAATTTATTTGCAATTATATTAATGTTGTTGTTCTTTCAATTTACAAGGTTGTAGTCATTTTGTATATTGTTTTCCTAGCTGTGCTTACTTTAGTTTTTATTAGTTCATATAAGTCTTTCCATTATTCTCTGTATTTATCATTTCTAACAACACAATAATATTCCATTAAGTTCATGAACCACAGTTTGTTTAAGTATCCTCCAACCTATGGGCAATATTGCATCTTTATTAGTGCTCCAACTTCCCTAACAGACTACAACATTCAGGAGGTAAAGGTACTTAGATGTCAATACTTTTTTTCTGTTTTCATTGTGGGTATTCTCTCTTCAGCTTTACGAGTTCCTGTGGCTAAAGAAATTAATCACCCAGAAATCAACATTTAGGGGTTATTCTCTCTCTTAGAATTAAGTCCCTTTAAACAACAGATATATAATCTGTTCCTAGAACCATAACAAAAACAAAATAAAAGGAAAAAAAAATTTCCAAGCTTGGTAAGACTTGTAAGAGGTTAAGTTAATGATACAGCTTTCAAGAATCCAGAGTCACTTCTCTATTATGATAAGGAATCAGTTTAGGACTTGAGTGGAGGTTGAAGGCAAGTATCTTCTGTTAATTACCTTTTATGTCCCTCAGCATATAGTACAGGGCTTTCTATATAGTAGTTACTCAAGAATTGGTTGTGGAATCAATGCATTATGGATGATGTTAGAGAAATATATGACCTGTTAAAAAAGATGGTGGGCCAGTCACACAACAAGAATGAGTGGTAACCAATGGATTTCTCATATAATCCAAAGGTATTCATGAGATGTGAGGAAAATCAAAGGTAGTCTCTCAAAATGCTCAGTGAATCCCTTGTACTATACTTATGGGACAAGAGTCACAAAGGATAGGCAGGCATGGATGGGCTGTATTGAAGGAGTACCTACATTGGTGAGATCAGAGATCAATCAAATGTGATTCCATATCCATTTTGGCAGATCTACGAGACCCTGTCACAGCTAAAGTTTATAGGAAGACGGGCTTAAACACTCTGTACTATCCACTTTTTCACTATCAGTGAGAAGAAAAAATTACTTTAATAATGACCAAATGAAATATTCTCAATTACGAGACAGTGACAGTGATATCACTATAAATAATAATATTAATCACATTTAAGCATTATTATATTTCTTATGGAAGGACTGATAACTCTGAAAACAACAATCATTAACTTAGACAAATCAAATTTAAATTATACTACTAATAAGTGAAATGGGTAACCTAATAGGGAAGATAATTCAAATTTTTCTTGGATTGTCATTCCAATTTATGAAAGTAGATATTTTCCTTTTTGATCGTGTTTAGGATAATATTAAAGTTAATTTTCATTTTACTGAAACCACCACTAAAAACTTCATCATGGTGCACCAATGATCGTGGGTTTTTCAGCCTGTATGAAAATATCTATGAGCACAACCTTTAATAGGTTATAATAAATTGTCAGTTAATCAGGCAGGCCTGCAGCAAACACTTATTAAATGCTTACTATGTACCAGGCACTGTGCTAAGTGCCACATATACAAAGAAAGGCAAACAAAAACAGAAACAAAAAGTTCCTGACCTCAAAGAGCATTATATTTTAATATGAGAAACAATATGTAAAAAACAAAACAAAACTAGGTGTATAGAAGATGTATTCAGAGTAGAGGAAAATAATATCAAAAGGAAAGGCATTAGCAGTTGAGAGGAACAGAAAAGGCTTCCTGCAGAAGGCAAGCTTTAAAGAAGCTACATAAACTAAGACAGAGAGAGAGGTGAGGCAGAGCATTCTAAGCATGAAGAGGAAAACTGGAAAACCTTTGGGCAAGAATATGGCAACAGACATCAGTTTGTTGTCTGAGGTGTAAACCCGCAAAAGATTCATCACCAAATCTGCCAAAAGATAATCAAAGATTTTCTCCATAGTAACTCACAATGAGACTATGACTGAGATCACATAGAGGGAACAGTCTTGATTGAATGGTAGTCCCTACATTGATAAAATAGTGGATGGTTGTAGTATTGAAAGACAGTATGGAATAGCATCCGGTGGAGGGTAAAATGACAAGTGTGTTGGGAAGAAAATGAGGAAATGTTAACAAAGGTATGAGAGGACTGTGCTTGTGTAATCAAGAACTGTCTTTATGACTTGGTTCTCCACTTTGACAACACATCATGAAGTACTAGGAAAAACATCAAAGGCAGAATTAGAATATTGGAGTCTGAATTCTAGTTCTGTTGTTCAAAAGAATGCTGTATTTGTGTAAAGAAACAAAAACAAAACAAAAAACAAAACAAAACAAAACAAAACAAAAAAAAAACAACCACGGTCCAAATCGCAGCTGAACCACTTACTACTTTGGACAAGCTTCTAAATCTCTCTAGGCCTTGGCCTTTCACCTATAAAATGAGGGACCTTAGGCCAGATCACCTCAAGGTCATTCCTTGCTCAAAATCTATGATGTTCAATTCCTTTAATCTTTCAGCTCAAAAGTCCACAACAAGGCTTGGCTTAATAAATACTTGTTGATTGATTGATAAGCAATTAGGCAGCTAGGTGGCATAATGGAAACAGTGCTAGGCCTGGAGTCAGGAAGACTTGAGTTCAAAAATGGCCTTAGACCAGGCCTGCACAAGCTGCGGCACAGGTCGCTTATGGTCGGTGGGCATGTCAAAGGATTTCAGGTGGCCCACAAAAAATGTAATGGATGCTTTCCTCTACGTTTTTGGGGGGGCTGCCCAAAATCCTTTGGTGTGCAGCAAGCAGGCCACAGGCCATAAGCTGCCCATGGGCCCACAGGTTGTGCAGGCCTGCCTTAGACCATATTTGTGTGACCCTGAGTCACACTTAGCCTCTATCTGTTTCAATTTCCTCAACTGCAAAATGGAGATAATAATATAGCATTTACCTTCAAGTTACTTCAAGGATCAAATGAGATATTTATAAAGTGTGTGTGTGTGTGTATGTATATGTATGTATGTGTGTATATATATATATATACGTGTGTGTGTGTGTATATATATATGTATATGCACCATGCCTGGCACATAGTAGGTATACTTACATAATTAAGATTATATGGGTAATACTTGCAAACCTTCAGATGTATAAATGCCAGCTACTGCTAGCTGCCTCTTACACAGTAGGATCATACATCACTGTGGATGTAAAGTATTTCTGTGACCAGGAAGTTAAGCTATGATTATAATATTGACTGGTAGGTACAAATCCTAAATCACATTCTATCACTCCATCACTAAAAACAAACAACAACAACAAAAAAGCATCCAACTTAAGAACTATTTCAAAAGTATTTTATTTCAGATTAAAAAAATTGGAAGAGCATTTTAGAAAACTATATTTTAAAATCAAATAAGAGTGCATGGAAATTCCTTCAAAAAATGGCTATAACAAATGGTGACTTCAGTGGAAACAATGACAGTTTGGTGTCTTCTCATATGAGGAGTTCATGTAAATGCTTTCATAGGATTCTTGACCCCAAAAATTTTAAAAATATGTGTTAATATTTGTAAAAGAAAAAAAAAACACCATTATCATCATCAGATACCAGTTGGCGGTCATGGAAAAATATAAATACAAAGACATGTGGATAACTAAAATCAGTATCGCTACATTATGCTATATTATGTTCCAATACTATCTGCCATGGCATGAATTTAAAATGTGAAGAAACAACACTGATTCTTGCTCAGCTAAAAAAAACCCAAAACTATGCTAAACTAAAGCTCAAGCTTAAGGTACTTAAGATGATGAAATAATATTTTCCAACACTGAAATCATAATGATTCAAATGTGTAAGAACTGTGCCCATAAGACATTGCTGCAGAGCTAGCCTGAAAAACAAATAAATGCCAACAATAAAAACATTCCTATAAGCCAGGAAGAAATACTTGTGGCACTTTGTTTTCAGAATAAAATGCTCCAGAGTTTTTTATATCTGTACTGAAATTAATTTTTCCTTACTAATTCCACTCAGTTAATTTATCCCCATGGTATTCAGAATTCACAAATTTAGCATAGTGTCCTTTGCATTTAAGTATTTTTAATTTTTGTATTTTCTTTACCCATACAAGCATAGAGCATGTTTTTGGTTTACCAAAACATCCACTCTCATCCCTACAAATATTTACATTAAAACAGCCGCGATTGGCCTGCAAGATATTGAAACATTTTATTCAGGAATTGAAGTACTCAATCTAATTCAAAACACATTTATTAAGTGCTCACTGTGTGCCAGCCATGACCCTAGGAGCTATGGATACTAAGACAAAAATGACCTAGTCTTTACCGTCAATCAGCTTGGATTCTCCTCCTAGAATGTTTTAAATCCTCTTTTTCTTTATGAATTTAAGTAAACACATTTATATTAATAGGAGATAAGTATAAATATCAGGAAAGAACATTTCATGTATAGTCCCTGTGACAAAAATTCCTATTACAAGTCCATTTCAAATAACTCGAAAAAAAAATTCCAAATCATCTCAAAGCTTTCAGAATCTATGCTGCAGAATGAATATTTTCTTATCAGGAAGCATTTCAGCTCATTTATTCCTCTTGTTATATTTTTGTTTTTTTGGTGTTGAGACTAAATTTTAAAAATATTGCATTTCCTATCTATATAAATATTTTAAGACAAATGACAATATTTATTAAGCTCACCCTATGTGCCAGACACTGAACCAAGCACTGGACATACAAAATAAGGCAATTTACAGGAAGTCACTGCTCTCAAGGAACTCACAGCCTAATGTAGTAGATAACATGCAAATAATTAGTTAAACACAAGATACAGACATGATAAATTGAAGTTAATCAACAGAAGGAAGGCACTAGTATTAAGAAGGACTGGGAAAAGCTTTGTGTATAAATAAGAATTTTAGCTGGGACTCGGAGGAAACCAGGGAAAACAGAGATGAGGAGGGAGCAAATTCCAGGCTTTGAGGACAGCCAGTGAAAATGCTTGGAGCAGGGAGATGGTTTGTAATGTGCAAGCTACAGCAGGAAGCCAGTGCCACTGGATTGCAGAGTATGTGGAAGGAAGTAAGGTTTAAAAAGGTTAGAAATGTAGGAGGGGGGCAAATTATAAAGGGCTTTAAACATCAACCGAGATTTTCTATTTCCTAGAGGTGATAGGGAACTACTTTAGTTTACAGAATAGGAAGAGTGATATGATCAAAACAAATTTAAAAAAAATAATATCTTATTTCCCCCCAATTGCATGTGAAAACAATTTTTAACATTCTTTCTTTAAAAATTCTATCCCTCACTCCTTCCCCTCCCCTAGAGACAGTAAGCAATATTAGACATATGAAGTCATGTAAAACATTGGTCTTTTTTGGGGAGGAGTAGCAAGGCAATTGGGGTTAACTGACTTGGCCAGAGTCACACAGCTAGTAAGTGTTATGTGTCCGAGGCTGGATTTGAACTTGTGTCCACCTGACTCCAGGGCCGGTGCTCTGTCCACTGTCCACACCAAGCTGCCCCTATATTAGTCTTTTTGTGTGAGAAAATACAAAAGAAAGAAAGAAAGAAAGAAACAAAGGAAAGAAGGAAGGAAGGAAGAAAAGAAGAAACACACAAACAAATGAAGCAATGAAGGAAGGAAAAGGAAGGAAGGAAGGAAGAAAAATGAAAGAGGAAGGAAGGAAGGGAAAAAAGAAAGAAAGAAAAATAGTATACTTTGGTCTGTATTCAGACACCTCAGTTTTTTATGGCGTCAGATAGCATTTTTCATCATGAGTCCATTGGGATTATTTTGGATCATTGTATTGCTGAGAATAACTAAGTCATTCACAGTGGATCATCATTCAATATTACTGTTACTGAGAATGAAGTTCTAGTTCTGTTCACTTCACTCTGTATCATTCATTTAAGTCTTCCCAGTTTTTTCTGAAATCATCCTGTTCATCATTTCTTATAGCACGATACTATTACATTACAATCATATACGACAACTTGTTTAGTCATTCCCCAATTGATGGGCATCCCCTCAATTTCCAATCTTTAGCCACCACAAAAAAGAGCTGCTATAAATATTTTAATGCAAATAGGTACTTTTTCCTTTTTTATCTCTTTGGGATACAGAACTATTAGTGGTATCGCTGGATCAAATATTATGTAGAGTTTTATAGCCCTTTGGGCATAGTTCCAAATTTCCCTCTAGAATGGTTGAATTAGTTCACAAGTCCCCAATGCTGTATTAGTGTTTACCCTCCAACATTTATCATTTTCATTTTCTGTTATATTACCCAATCTGATAGGTTTGAGGTCATACTTCAGAGCAAATCAGTATTTAGGAAAATCAATTTGACAGATGGAATGGGGAGACTTGAAATAGGGAGACCAATCAGCAGGCTATTGTAGTAGTCCAGATATGATGTAATGAAAGCCTGAACCACAGTGGCAGAAGTTTTAGAAAAGAGAATGGAGCATGCACAAGTTAGAATTGGCAGGCCTTGCCAACTGATTACATACGAGGGGTGAGAGACTGAGGAGCTGAGGATGATACTTAGGTTACGAGCCTATGTGACTAGAAGGATGTTGATACCCTTATCAGTGATAGAGAAGTTTGGATAGAGGGAGAAGAAAAAAAGGGCTGAGAAAAAGGGTAAAGCCTTAGAGGACCTCCACAATTAGTGGGTAAGACCTGGAAGATCCAACAAAGCAGAAAGAAGAGTGGTCCAACATGTAGGAGGAGTTGGCAGAAGTAGTGTCATGAAAACCTAGAGAGAAGAGAGTGTCAAGGAGAAAAGGGTGATCGCATCAAAATCGGCTGAGAGGCCAAAAGGCATGGGGATTGAAAAATGGCCATTAGATTTAATGATTAAATGATCATTGGTAAGTTTGGACAGAGCAGTTTCAGCTGAGTGATGAGTTCAGAAGCCAAACTACAGGAAATGAAAAAGAGAGTTAGAGGAAAGGAAGAAGAAGCATTGACTGTAAATATTTTCTCGAAGTGCTTAGCCACAAAAGGGGGAGAAAACATAGAGCAATAGGTAATGTGGATGGATGGTAATGGATTCAGTATGACACAGTGATTAAATACATACAAACAAAATGTCTATAAGCACTAAGAAATGATGCCACAAAGATTTCTGCCTTCTAATATCTATGGGGAGTAGAAAATACAACACATAACCTTTCAACAAAGCAAAGATAAAACTAACTATGGAATAATAGTAAGTTCCCTAAGTAATGTAGATAAATAAGAAAATGTTGAGGTAATGGTGCTGGTCCATCATTGTGCTAATTTTACTTAGACCTGTCTTCCCAAAGCTATGAACCAAACCTTGAACTATTATTGAATGCAAAATCCACTTGGAACAGAGATTTCTTATTGTTACCTCTCTTTATATTAGAAACATAGAACTAAAATTGGGAGTGACCTCAGATTGCATGTACTCCTACCTTCTTATCACATAGATAATGAAAAATGGAGGCCTAGAAAGTTTAAATAGCTTGCACGAGGTCACACATGTATTAAATCAGTAGATAAGTATTAATTAAATGCCTACTAGGGATATAAAGAAAGGCAAAAATAAAGTTTCTGTTCTCAAGGAGCACACAGTCTAATGGGGGAGACAACATGCAAGTAACTATGTGGAAATAAGATGTATATGGGATAAACTGGAAATAATTACAGAAGAAAGTCTAAAATTCAGGTGGACCAGGAAAGACTTCTCGCAGATGGCAAGATTTTACCCAAGACTTTAAGCAAACCTAGGAAGCCAAGAGGCTGAAATGAGGAGAAAATGGTAGGACTGGGATTGGAACCCCACTACTATGACTGAATCCAAGTGTGATACTCTTCCCATTAATCAGACTGCCTTCTTCATTCCTTCTAAGTGGCTCTACTGATGGCTGTACTTACAGATGGCTCTATGCTGACTGCACTGAATCTTGGAGAACTATTAGACTTTCTGAAAGAGAACCACAGTTATTTAAAATTATGGACTAGCTATGTCTGCTGTAAAAGAAAAGCAATGAAGACCACATATTGCCTAGATAATGGCATGTAGTTGGATGGGCAACCTGTTAGTTAATCTATTTATCTTGGAGAGGTATTAAATAAAACTAGACAATGAATGGTGGTGGGAAGTTTAGATTTGAAAAAAAACAAATTGGGATAGAGTGTATATGAGGAATTATGAAGCACAGCTAACAATCCCATCGAACTGACTGCTAGGAAGAGAAATATCTTTTACATTCCAATATCCTATACGTCTGAGAAATAAACATTTGGAAACAATGGAGAAAAACAAGGGACAACTGTCTCCCACTTAATTGTTTGCCAAGACATTCATTCGCCATCATTTAAGGCTCAGCTTTGGACTTGGTTTAGTCATGGTTGTTATGATGATGTCTCAAACAAGAGTTTTCAAAATAAACCGTATTGCAGACAGTCACACTTGGCAAACAGTCAACATTCATATTTTCTATTTAAAAATATTGTGTCCTCTGTAATTAAATTGTCTTCTTTTGAGAGAGAACGTGTGCCATGAGCAATACCTTCAAAATACAAACATTTTTGCCATCATTCAGTCTGAACAAAATGATTTTATTTGGATCTCATGGTAGTTAAATATTTTTGAATGTTTCCACTCATTATTTTCAGTAGAGACATCATTCCCAGTAGATAATACAAGAATCTGTATAGGTTTTTCTATTAGGAAAATGTCCTTATGATTCACAGTGGTAGCTGAATAGAAGTGTTGATATGTAACTTAGTTAGGGTCCACAGGGCCATGGTTTTTAAAGAACTTAATTTGAGCTCAAAATAAATTGAGCTGCAGGGGAGAAAAAAATTTTTAATAAAATATTAAACTATGACCCAGTACACTAAAACTCTGATTTCTTTAGGCTGCAGATTTTCAAGGCTGTCAGGTACAATATCTCTATGGCAATGTTGGAAAATATATTTTGGATCTACGTTCCCATTCCTCCACACCCCCCTGATTAAGACAGAAATGTACAGTTAACTCTTAAATTAAATTTGTTCAGAATCCAGTTTGGTGAGTATTATTCACTGGCAGTTTGCTATTGAATAAGTTGAGAAATCATTTACTATCCAAGCTCTTCAAACAATTTAACCAACAAAAGTTTATTTAATGAATGGCTAGTATATGTTAATCACTGGACTAGGCACTGTATGTGATGTAATACAAGCCTAAGATATGGCTGCTGCATGAAAGAAACTTACAGTTCAGTGTAAGGTTTCTTAAGCTGGAGCCTGTGAAGATGTTAAAATATATAAATATATTTATGTGTATATACATATATGTGCATAAATATGTATGTTTTAATAGCTATTTTTCAGAAATCTTAGTTTAATATATAATCCTGTGATTTTAGTTTATGCATTCGGAGAATGTTTATATATACATACATACATAGATACATAGATACATAGATACATAGATACATACATACATACATACATACATACATACATATATATTCTGAGAAGGGATCCATAGGCTTTGCCTGCCTCAGAAAGGAGTTTATGACACAAAATAAGTTAAGAAACTCTGAACCTAATATAGGAGCAAAAGGCTGACATAGAAATCAAGAGTAAATCATAAAAGACAACAATGATTTAATGCTTAATTGCACATGACATTAAATAATTATGTGCTACAGTATGTGGTAATCACCTATGAAATAAGTAATAAGATATGAGATATTAATGAACTGAATAAATTCTGATTTAAAAAAATGCCTTCAAATACTGCACATAAGCCCCGGAGCCTCTAAATTCTAGTTGTACCATAAGGAATTGTGCATGATGGAGATGCAACTAGGAAGGAGTTCAGATGAAAAAAATTGAAGAGCTAAATGGGCTGCAAGCTCAACAAGAAGCAGGAAAGGAGTATGGCAGCTCCCAAAGGCTAAAATAATCTTCACATGTATTTAGAGAAGCACATTTTCCTGTGTGAGGGAGATAATATTTTCATTGTGCTGTACTCTCATCAGTCTGGGAATCACATTTAGGCAGGATTACAACAAACTAGAGCAGGTAGGTGGCACAGTGGATAGTGTGCTGGAAGGCTTATCTTGCTGAGTTCAAATCTGGCCTCAGACACTTACTTGCTGTGTGATCCTGGGCAAGTCACTTACCCCTGTTGTCTCAGTTTCCTCATCTGTAATATGAGCTGGAGAAGGAAATGACAAATCACTCCAGTATCTTTGTCATGAAGAGTTGGACACAATAGAAACAAAAAGGGTTTGTTGACCCACAATCAGTTTATCTTGAAGCAACTTTTCCTCTAAAGGATCCCTTTCTTAACTGATATGTAGGCATAGAACATAGTGATAATGACTTTATACACACCAAAAAAAAATTCATATTCCTTAAAGATTTTCCTAAGAGGAAACAAAAAGTCAACCTACAGGTCTATATAACTTTGAACATGAATGCTGAGCATGACAAGTTTTGCTGCAAACGCTGTATTATTTAGTCTGTGCCTTTGTTCTAGCATCAGTTTTATGACAGATGTGTGAAGTCATAAGGGCATAGTTTTACAGCTGGAAGGGACATAAAATATCCTCTAATCTACCCACATCCACATTTTACAGATGATACAACTAAGGCACAGAAGGATGAAATGATTTGCCTAAGGTTTCAGACTTAAAGTGGCAAGTCAAAATTCGAGTCAGTTTATCTGATTACAAATACAGTGCTCCTTCCCTTGCAAAATACTGCCTCATTTAAATAGACATGCATATATGTGTACATCTCTTCTGTTTCAGAGAAGATAGATCCGAAGGTTAGAATGTGATGCTGGGGAATTGACAGGCAATGGTTTATTAAACACTATGGGATGATACTTTTGCCAATGAATTGCAAATGCTCATTAGTGACAAAAATTTTTATAGATAAAATCATGTTTTACAGGTGATATCACAGTGCATTTGCCTTTGTTCATATTATAAAACAAAGCAGGATAAAATAGCACCTACATATAAAGGGTCCAAACACAATATTTTTCCATATTACATGGCAGTGTGCCTTGCATGTAGTTCTAGGGTGACCACACCTATGCTATATAATCTGTGACTAATTTATAAAATTTTAAAGCAGATGAGAAAAGGTAAAATACTAAACAATTGGAATTACTAGAAATGCTTATGAAAATCAGATGAATATGTAAATGTATCAGGCATGACCTTTTGTACTATTTCAATTTAATAACAACATGCATCACTTTTGGAATATATTTATGCCATTAACCAGAAGCAGGGAATATTTTTTTTGATAAAATATGAATTCTAAAATCTTCTACTTTCTGAATGAGTTTCTAGACTTTAGTGCCAACATAAATTCTATATATTGGCTATCTACAGAAAAGTGCATAAACACAAGAGTCTAGGAAAACTGTGATGAATCATTAATGGATGTAATGTAATATAGCTAAATGGATACCTAAAATGCATGCACCTAGATAATTTTCAGCATTTTTAATTTATGGCAAGATTTTGTGGATGAATATGGTAGGCAATTACTGGAAGGCCAAATCACCCTTCTAAAATTATTATTTATTAAACCTTTGCAAATCTTATACTTTGTAGTTATTTAAAATTGTACACATACATGACTATTCACATCCTCATGAAATAGAATAAATGATAGCTATAGTTAGCATAAATATGTAATTTATTTGCATAATTTTCTATGCTGGAAAACTAGAACTATTATAATTTCACTGTAACACTTTTTAGTTTAGTACCAATAATTACAAAATGATAAATTGTTAAATTACTTCTATTGAGACCAGCATACCATTTTTTCTAAGTCATTTTTGAAACTATTATTTCCTTGAAATATGGAATTGGCCTGTATATAGCTTCTCTCTCCTTTTTTCCCTCCCCACTCCACCTTTTGATGGGAGATTTTTTTTCTCTGAATGTACAGAATGCAGGGGAGAAATGTAGTATTATTTCCACCGACCCCCCAACCACATTGCCCAGGCAGCTTAGGAAGACAGGAGATTTCAACTAGGTTTGCCACCACATGGAAAAGAGCAAGTAGACAAGACATCCTGGCTGTGACCAACTTGATAAATCAAGACCTTAAAAGGAAGCAGGCAATAGTGTCTGAGTCACGACAAGCTGAGAGCTGCATGGAGAAGTTACAGACCAGATTTTCAGAGGGAAAGGTATTTTTCTATACCACAAGATTAGCAATTTATTGTTTATATCTTGTAATCTAATTTCTAATATACTGTTTTTCTCCAATAATTGTTTCATATACCTATGCTCTTATGTAAATTACAAATTTCTTTAAATTACGCACAGACCATAGCACATGCCTCTTTTGAACCCCATAGTACCCAGCACGATGTTAGGCACAAAGTAGCACCAAATTAATATGTGATAGATTTAACTAGTTTTGTATTTCCTACCTACTTTTATCTTAAGCCTAAATGTAGTATGTGCAGGGACTAAAAATACAATTATGTGGGCATATCTGTCTATACTCAAACTGCTTCTAATCAGAATTATTAGCACAACTTTTCATTCATAAGTTTATGAAAACTTTAATAGAATCACACAATTTCAAAGGGGGTTTAATTCAACCTGTACCTGAATAAGTATTCTCTCTATAACATAGTCAACAAATGGTTATCCACTTTATCTAGACAGCTTATCCAGTTTTTGCTTAAAGAACTCCAATAAGGGGGAGAGGAGAGATAAGAGTGTAATACCACACTAGACAGACCATTCTACTTTTAGATAGTTCTCAAACTTTTCTTTCACACAAATATAAATTCGTATCTTTGTAACTTTTACATGTCACTTCTAAATTCTGCCCCATCCCATTCTGATCCCCCTGGAGCCAAATAGTGTGATCATTCATCTATGTGACAAGACTTCAAATCCATGAATACAGCTATCATATACCTCTAAATCATGTCTTATCCAGACTAAAGATCTTCAGTTCCTTCAAACACTCATCAAATGGCATCATGTCATGGGCCCTCATTCACCAGCCTAATCTGCCTCCTCGGGATACTATCCAACTTACTGATGTCTTTGCTAAAAGTGTCTAAAATTTTACTTAAATTGATTAAAAAGGAAAGTGACAAATGTTGGAGGGGATATGGAAAAATTAGGATACCAATTCACAGGTATTGTGAACTGATCCAAACATTTTGGAGAACAATTTGGAATTATGCCCAAATAGTTATTAAACTGCCTATACCCTTTGACCCAGCAATACCACTACTAGGTCTATTTCCAAAGATGATTAGAGAAAAAGGAAAAGAACCTAAATATTCTAAAATATTAATAGCAGCTCTCTTTGTAGTGGCAAATAACTGGAAACTGCAGGGACTCCTATCAATTGGGGAATGGCTGAATAAGTTGTGCTATATGATTGTGATGGAATACTACTGTTCTATAAGAAATGATGAGTTCAATGATCTTAGAAAAACATGGATAGACTTGCACAAAATAATGAAGAGTGAAATGAACAGAACCAAGAGAACATTATATACAGTAAGAATAATATTGTTTTAAGAACAATTTTGAATAAGTCATTTTGACTTATAAATACCCAAATTAATTAGAAAGGACATATGAAAGAAGATGTTATCTGCATACAGAGAAAGAACTGATAAATAAAACTATTTATAGATTGATTTTACATATATACATATTTGTGTTCAATGGTAGCCATCTCTAGGGCAAGGATAAGGTGAGGGAAGAAAAAATGAAATTTACATGATGACTTTATTGTACATTTAAAAGTTATAGCAAGTTGTATATGACAGATTTGCAGTTCCATGTGCAATAATCTTTTTTTATTATGCTATATTATGGAAATGCTTGGAAATTCCATGAATTAAAAATTTTTTTAAATTGTCATGTCTGTTTTATGGTAGAGGACACCAAGGCAGACAGAGGTTAAATGACTTGCCTTGGGTCCCATAGCTAGTAAGTATCTGAGGCCAGATTTGAGTTCTGGTCTTCTTGACTTTAGGTCTAGTGCTCCATCTAATGTGTCACCTAGCTGCTCTCATGAGTGGCTCTGATTCTGGCTCTGTCTATTCATGTTTTAAAAAAAAACAAAGAAAAGGATGGCTGGGGAGTGACTGTTAACATGCTGAACTCATCCATAAAGTGAACCAAATTTTTTAAATTTAATTTTCACAATGTTTTTGTCATTTCCAGTGACATATAGATATATCTCCAATCCATTGTTTTGTAGGTCATGAAAATGAGGCATTAGTATACTTCAGGCACTTCCCTTCAAATGAAGAAAAAAATCTTGTATATTCAGAAACCTAGAATTAAAAACTTGGTAAAAGCAGTCTAAAAATAACAGTCTCTAAGATGCTTAGGGAAAGAAATGTTTACTTCAAACAGAGCCACAAAATCTTGGGGTTTTGTAAGACTTAATATGTTCCCCATGTTCTAAGAATAGTTTTGCATGAAGTGACAGAGGGTTGCTTCCATGGGGTGATCAACAGTTTTGCATCATAAGGCTCTGCTTTGTCGGATCATCTGTGCTGAATCAATTTGACACCTAATAAACAAGGTTTGTACAACTGACTGGTATTCTCTATAGGCATGAACTATGATCCTCATAAGTCAGGCTTTTCATTTTCTTCTCTGTTATCAATCACACCCTCCCCTCTTCACTGTATATAATCTTCTGATCTATCTAGATTTTAGCTGATGTTTGCCCTGGAAAATTATAGTTCTGTTGGATGAAAAAGTGGCTAACTCTTTTTTCTGCCAGTTTCTTTTTTCAAAAGCTTTAACACAAAATGAAAACTGAGACAAATTCACTGTTTTTCCATCATCTTTAAAAGTGATGTGCAAGAAGCACATTAGTTGAATATGGGTTTTTGGATGACATTGTGCACAAAAGGGGATTGTTAAACATTAAATTTCAGGCATCACTGTGGACCAAAGAATAGTGTCAGATATGGTTTTCTCAGTGATCCAAATTATTAGAAGCCACAGAATTATTAAAACACTGAGCTTAGATGGACTTCCTTAGTTCACCTCTCTGCCACAACTGAAAAGCATACTGTTTCCAAATATTTCCAAAAAGAAAGTTTTACATCCCTCACAATTAATCTAATTCTAACTATTTCTCCCATTAAAAAGTTCATTATATCTATTTTTAAAAGAAATAATTTTCTTCTTATTTCACATAAGCATTGATTTCCTGGCTTTACCAGTTTTCTCAGTTTTCAACACTAGGGAGTCATTACTTGAATATGTGTTGTGTACATGTGTGCACACACATTCTTATATGATTTTATCAGAGTAGGGAATGGATATATAAGTTAAAGTGTTAGAGGGTTGCCTGGGGCACTGAGATGTTAAGTGATTTGCACAAGTGACCACTCAGCTATTGTGTCAGACTCTGGATTTGAACTCAGATCTTCATGATTCCAAGGTTAGCCTTCAATGCACTAGGCAGCACTGCTACTCATTATACTAGGATTACCTTACTTTAATAACTTGCCAACCACTGAGTTTGAAAATGAAAGATCTAGTCTAGATATTACACATCATCAGAACACACATTTCTAGTTCTGCAGGCAAGCTTATGCATACAGATCAAGTTGTGAAACACTAGATGCCACCAGCAAATTATTTCTGACAACCCAGCTTTATTTGTTATCATTGCAGTGGGTATCATTAATGTGAATATTGTGGATACCAAAGCAGATCTAAAACACTAATGGATAGCAAATATCCATCAAGGAGCCTGGGAACATCATCGGAATGGAAAATGACATCAAGTAATTTGTTTTGTCTGAATTGTTCATTGTGTGAAAATTTGATTCAGGCTGGTCAAGACATGATGTCATTTTCCCTGGAGAAGCCACTGGGAAAGTGAGCTGCAGTTTTTGAAATCCTTGTCCATTTCACTTTCCCCTGCATGAATCTGTATTACAATTCTCTCTTAAAGATAACTTACCTAGCAAACTTCTTTTGAGGACTAGAGCTTTTTATAAACCTGTTGTAAGAGAGTTAACTTCCTTGATAAAGACAAGTTCTAGTCTTTTCAAATATGAATATACCAAGTTATTCTGAACAACTTGAAAAGATCTCAGTAGATTGTATTTAAGGAAATGTTCTTGTTGCTCTAAGGAATTCCTTGCTTTACAGTTATGAAATGAAACTCCCTATGTCTTTGATTTGAGCAATCTGGAGGCATTCACAATTCACAATGGCTGCTTTTCTCTAAATTAACACCACTCTCTTTCTCTCTTCCTCTCAGTATCAAAGTGGGAAGAATGTTTGGCAGCTCCAGGAGCATGATCGGCCAAATAATAACCAATGTTACAGCAAATCAAAATCCTGCATCCCAGGAGGATGCCACCTAGACATCCATATCCACATGGTCCCACAGTGGCCTGGGATTTGGACTAACACCTGTATTGTCAGTAAAACTTGGCCATCAACATAGCACATCAGTGGCTGGGTGCTAAATGTGTTACCAAGAATTCTCAAGTAACTCTGGGGAGTCAAATGAGTGTTCTAACCTCTAAATGCTGACCATAATTACTACTGAATTCCAAATTGCCTTAGTCCTTCAGGTGTTCTAGGGCAGAGTAGCAACAGGAACAAGTTTTCATCTATTTTCATATTAATCACATCTAGTTGAAGCAAAGCTAAATTTTAGGTAAACACAACCTAAGTGGTAGGACATTCAGATCAGAGTGACCCAGAGTGTAATTCTACCGAGAATAATGTTGGAAGGTATTTTTTCTGTCTGGCCAAAAAAAGTTAGCTTGTTACCACTCCATTACAAACAGCTATGGCAGTAGTAATAATTAGCAAATCATTAATTAGTAAATTATCAAATCACAAACAAAGAAACCCTATACCTCCATTTATCAAGTGTCATTTTATTTCAATTGATTATTATCATAAACAGATTTGGGGAAGGGCAAATTCAAAGTGAAAGTGGAGCTACTAACTGGAACCTTTGAAGTAATATATGTTTAGCAAATTCAATGAAAAATTCAGTATTGTGATTTAATATTTAGTGTAATTAAATATATTATAGTATTCAAATTCATATACTTTATATACTTTCAACCAAAATCAACATTAAAGAAGTTAGTGTCAGGATTTAAGAGGCAATTGTAAGAAAGAAAGCAACTACTCAACTCTCCTATATTTATAATAGAGAAATATCACTGTTTTCATAAAATGAGAAAATACTATTCCTGCAGTAGTCAGATTCTTAATAAAAATGAGATAATCTATAGATCATATTGGCTTCATAAAATAAGTGGCTGTTATTTGTTTTGGTACAAAAGACTAGAGTCTGCCAAGGCAAAAAGCACAACACATAAATGCAGACTCATTCAAAACACACTCTGAGAGGTAGGACATGTTCACTCTCAATATCATTTACAAAATGTAACAAAATAAAACATCTAAATCCAGTTTATTCAGTAAGTAGAGTGCCAATTATTAACTATAACTAAAATAAATAACTAGTTTAGAAAAAGATAACATGAACTGCCAGACTCAATTTTTACCCTTATCTTCCATTTTCTCTTTTAAATATTTTAAATTCATTGAGTTAGAAGTTAGACTTTTATTTCCAACATGATTTTGGCATATTATTTACAAATCATACCTTATTTTCATATGAGAACATATCATACAATCATAGCCTTTAATGATAACTGTCCTTTTTTCCAGGAATCTTATAAATTTGACATGATCACATGAGACATTGTAAATTTAATAGAGCAGACAGCATGAATAATTCAATTTTTGCATTTCCCCTAAGAATATAGCAAAGCGCTCTGCATGCATTGAACCTATAGGCAGGGAACAGCATCCATCTAACTATTAATCTAAGTATAGCCTCAATGACTCAAGATCATTGATCTTTCCCTCATTGGCCCTATGGCACTTAGAGTTGGTGCCACACAATTTACAAAAGCTCTTAATTATAACTGTCTTATATGTTATTGATTCATGCTCAGCTAACTTATCAGCTCCCTGACCACCTAGAATGGAACCTCCACTGGAAAAAGTTTGATTAGATTCAATTCAAATACTTGTCAAGTATTTCCTCTGTTCAAGGCACTGCGCTAAGCATCAGGATCATAAAAATGGACACAACACAGACTCTGTTTTCAAGGACTATACAATCTAAATGGACATGTGCCTACACAATGACAGTTACAAGGAAAAGATCCAGGCAAAGTGTTAATAATCTGCTTAACACTGGAGATGGCAGAAGAGCAGCCCTGCCTAATGATTGTATTTTGAGTAAATCAACCAAGCTTTATTCCTCTCTAATCAGTCAGACACTAGGCTTGGGATTATCCATTCTCCAAATGATTACCAGGTGTGTACTAGGATTTGTCATCGGCTCTGCTGCCCATCCACAGTAAACCCCAGTCTCTGCCCTAACACTTCATGGATTTCAGTATACATATCCATGTCTCCTCAAAAATCCAGTTGATCAAGCCCCTAGGCTCTCAAGCACTATTCTTTCATTCTATCTTAACCCTAATACAGTTCATCTTTATACGCAGGTGTTTCATCTCTACAATGTATAGCTCTGAAATGCCCTTTTCTGAAAGTAATATTCATCTTTCCCCTGGTTTGTCCCCGCTGAACCTTTTCTTTCTTTCTTTTTTTTCTCCTCTTTGAAACTGGATCTTCCTGTCTCATCTAGGTTGGAAGTGCAGTATCCTCTCATTATCCTTATCCCAAAACTGATTGGCACAGAAACTTTCTTTGTTTTTCTGACCTAGACCGCTTTGCCCCTCTTTAGAAAATCTGGTGTATTTTCATCTGAACTGAACCCTGGCACTCAGTATATTGGTCCAGACTTCATTTGGACATTGGATTGGATTTTAGCCTTATTTTGGTTCAGAACTCCCAAACTAAAATAGTCCACCATACCTGCCCTTTAAAATCTCACTTCAAACCTAATCATTCTAGTCCTTCTTGAGTTCCCAATCCATTATCCACCCCTACTCTGGACTCAGTTTCTTCCCTTCAAAAGTTTGCCTATGCTAGTTAACCAGTTTAGCTTTTCACTGTCCTCTCCCCTTGAGTCCTTTGCCCCCTTGTCCTGTCACTTCTCATCCCTTTTCCAGTTGCAACCCAGATTATTCCCACAACCTGCCTTCTTCATGCTTATGTTCTGCTGAATAGTGCTTTAGGAGATCCTAAAACCATGCTGTCTGGGTCATAAGAAATAAAAGTTGCCCTATGTCAAATAAGTCCTCACTACTGTGAGAGACAGTGTTACAAAAGGGATAGAAAGCTGACTTTGACTTATATGAACTGATGCAAAGCAAAATGAGCAGAACCAGGAGAATGTATGATGATCAACTATGATTGACTCAGATCTTCTCAGCAATACAATGATTCAAGACAATTCCAAAGGACTGACAATGGAAAATGCTATCCACCTCCAGAGAAAGAACTGATGGAATTTGAATGCAGATTAAAGCATACTTTTTCCACCTTCTTTATTTGTTCATAGTTTTTTTTCCCTTTTTGTTCTATTTCTTCTTATACAATATGACTAATATGGAAATATGTTTTACATGATTGTACATATATAACCTATATCAAATTGTTTAATATCTTAGGGAACAGGGAAGGGAGGGAGAAAATTTGGAACTTGAAATTTTATTTAAAAAATGAATGTTAAAATTGTCTTTACATATAATTGGAAAAAATTAAATACTATTTAAAAGAAAAAAAAAGAAAGCTGACTTTGGGGCCAGGAGAAACGGTTTTTAAGTCATACCTCTGATCTCTATTGGTTGTGGGACCCTGGGGAGGTCACTTAAGCTTTCATTGCCCTCCACAATTCTTTAAGACTACAAATAAGGCTGCTAAAGTTTTAAACTGCATTGGCAGAGTGAGTTTCCTTATTTAGGAGTTCCCTATATAATGGAATCACAGACTCAGTTCCTATTCCTGTCACACATGACTCCATGCCAATTTTTTTAGTCTCTTCTTTTTGACTATATTACCTTTTCTCTCCTCAAGCCACCTACACCTCCTCGGATTCAGTTGAGAACCTCATTTCATACTTCACTAAAACAGAACTGGAGAGAAGAGAGAGATCTATCACAAGGTTATCTATAGTAAGCTCCCTCTTCTCCTCAGTTCTAATTTTCAAATCATCTCATTATTATCTGCCATTCTCTCTTTTTGCTCCAATTTCAACATTTTGCCAACATCCACACCTCTATTTATGTCCTTGATTCCATCCCTTTCCAGCTCTTCCAGGAGCTTTCAATTTTGACTGTCCCCTCACCTAACTTTTCTTGCTTTAAAAAGTGAAGCTCTCCTTATCTTTTCCCTATTGCCCCAAATTTTCAACATTAAAAAATTCTCACTTGATTCTACCATACTTTTAAGCTACTGTCATATTTCTGTTTCCTTTCACAGCTAAAACCCTAATGATTTTTTTAAAAAGTCATCTACTCCTTGAACTTTATCTATATTCCCTCAGTCATCACTTACTTTCAAACCCTTTATAATCTGATATGTACCCTCACCACTCAACCAAAACTATTCTGTTCAAGGTTGCTGATAACCTCTTTATTGCTAAATCTTTTTTCTCCTGATCCTTTTCATTTTCTTATCATTTTGCTAAATGTTTTTCCTCCTTGGGTTTTCAGGACACTTATAGCTCTGGATTCTTGTTCTTGTCTGACTCATCCTTATTCTCCTTTTCAGGATGATCATTTATTTCCTATCCTTGATACATAGATGGGATTTTTTCTCTTTTTTCTTTTTTTATCATAGTAATTGCATCAGTTTCCATAAAGTCAATGTTCAATTCTATGTAGATATATCCCACATCTACTCGGCCAATCTTCATCTTTTTCTTGGACTCTAGTCCTACATCTCCAAATGGATAGTGTATCACAAATTAAAAATATCCAAAAATGAACTAATTTTATTTCCCCTAATGTTTCCTATTCCAAACACCCTTCTTTTTCAACAAAGAAACCAGCATTCTTCTAGTCACTGAGTTTTATGACTTCAGGGTTACCATCGACTTTTGACTCTAATTCAACCCTACATTTAGTCAATTGTCAACTGTTACCAATTTAACCTCTCCATCTTTCCCCCAATCTCTTTTCTCACACCACAAGCACCCTACTTTAAACCCTCATCATTTCTTGCTTAAACTGTTGTAATGATTTCCTAATTCCTTGCTCTTCTCTCTCCAATTCATTCTCAGCACAACCATCCAATTAGTATTTCAAAAATACATCACTCCTCTGCTAAATAAGTTTCAGTCTTTTATTATTGCCTCTTGGGTAAAGTTAGGTGAGGGGACAGTCAAAATTGAAAGCTCCTGGAGGAGCTGGAAAGGGATGGAATCAAGGGCATAAATAGAGGTGTGGATATTGGCGAAATGTTGAAATTGGAGCAAAAAGAGAGAATGGCAGATAATAATGAGATGATTTGAAAATTAGAACTGAGGAGAAGAGGGAGCTTACTATAGATAACCTTGTGATAGATCTCTCTGGCATTTAAAGCCCATCACAATATGGGTCCAACCCATCTCTCTAGGATTGTTATACATTACACTCTGCTTATGCACTCCATGTTCTAACCAGACTGGCCTATTTTTATTTTAATTTTTCATGAATTACATTCTATTTCCAGTCTCCATTCCTCTGCATTGGCTATCCTGAGTACTTGGAATTCCATCTTTCCTCATCTCTGCCTCTTGCAACACTTGGCTGTCTTCAAGGCTCAACTCAAAACTACCTCCAAGAAGCATTTCCTGATTCACCTAGTTGTTAGTGAGCCCCACCAAATAAATCATATTTATTTTGTTTTGTCTGTATATGTATGTTTGTATAGTATAAGTGGTTTGTATATGTATGTATAGATATACATATATGTGTGTATGTATGTGTATATATATGTTATGTACTTCTGTATATCCCTCGAGCAAAATGTAAGTGCCTTAAGGTTATGGATTATTTCATTCTTGGTTTTGTATTCCTAATACTTAGCATAGTGCCTAACACATAGTAGGAGCTTAAAAATGTGTAGTTTTAAAACTTGATTGAATGTTACTTGATTAATCATGGTTATTTGATTGATTGTTGCTTCAAGTTTTAAAGAGTTGCCTGTGGTACTGAAAGGTTAAGCAACTTGCCCATGATCACAGAGTCAAGGACAGAGGCAAGACCTTCCTGCCTTGCAGTCCTGCCCTCAATTACAATGCTACCCACAGTTTGTCTCACCAGATGAACTTAACTGTTTCAAAATATGACTTGATGTATCAGTGAAAAATTTGGAGAGATAAAATTGATAAATGCTAATAGGAAACTGAGTTTGACACATTATTATCATGAATATGACAACTGTTTAAGACAGTATAACAATAGTCAACTCCGTTATGAATTTGTAACATTTTAACTTAGGTACGCAAAATCACTTTGTTCTATGTAAGAAATCTCTTGATTTTATCTTATGAACCTTAAATGATGTAGCTTCTGATTATACCCATACATAAGTCATAATTTGCCAAAGATCACTGAATGTATGATTTATATCTTCACTACTAACAGCCTGATTTTCAAAATCTTCAGAACTCTGCAAATAATAGCAAAGTTGGGGAGATTTGTTCAGTGAGAATGCAAATTTGTTCACAAAGATATTTATTTAGATAGAAAAAACCCTAGGAATTATGCTGTATTTCTGATGATTAATCGACTTTTCCCTGAGTACTCCAAATAATGACAAATACAAAAGGATATACTACTGTTCATTAAAACTGGAGTCCTGTGCAGGCTTTTAATCTTACAGCACCCAAAGGCAGTTGACTTGGATTTCTCAAAACATTAGTAAGGAAAATGCAATGGAAGGTACAGAGCAAAAAAATGATTTTCCCAAGGCAATCAGATCAATAAAAACAAGAGTCTAAATCCATATTCTTTACCTTGAGGAAGAACTTAGAACTACTTAGCCAGTAAGCATCAGAGCATTTGTAAATTCATTTAAAAATATAGCCCATTTATAATACTCCTCAGCTTTTCTTGTAATTTTAAAGGATTAAAATCAAACAATGTAAAAGCTAAGTTGAAAATGTTATTATATATGTAATTTACATACATATATTAAAATTATTCTGATACCGAATTAGATATTTGCTGAAATGTCTTATATTGCATAAAAGAGAACCTCTATATATGGGAAAACTGAAATATGTAAGTAATAATATCTTTAGCTTATGTCAGCATGAAACATTTCAGCATTAATTATAAAAATAAAAAATCAATAAAAGAAAAATATGCCAATATTATTTAGTTCAAAGAATAATAGACTCCTGCAATACAGAACTCAGAGATAACTCCTCTACAGTGTTGCAAACAACTGGTCATTAAGTATCTTTTTAACAACTTCAGTAAAGGGAACATTTTAACTCACAAGGTAGCTCATTCTACTTGTGGATGTTGTTAATGGTTGGGAGAGTTTTTCTGATGTGAAGCCTAAACTGTCTCACTGCAGCTTTTACTCATTGCTTCTAATTCTGTTCTTTACATCCAAGAAGAAAAAAAAAAAGAATCCTTAATTTCACAGAACTATTCAAAAACCTAATGGTAGCTATCATGTTCTCCATAAATCTCTTCTCTAGGCAAAATATCATGAGTTCCTTCCATTGAACTTAATAAGCCACAGCCTTCAAGTTCCCCTCACCTCCTAGATAACCTCTGGACAAACTCAACTTATAAATATTCTTCTTAAATGTGGTGCCAAAATTACACACCCTACTACTCTGGGTAAGGTTTGACCAGGGCAGTCTAGTGTATCTGATTATTAAAAGCCCGTAAGAATGTTAAATTTTTTGGATAAATTGTAAAACTTGTCTTACTTTTCTTATCTGTGATACAAATAACTTTAATATCTTACATTTTACTTAATTAATATGCAAGGTACTTCTTTTTATTCAGCTCTACGAAACAAACCACTTAAAACCAAAGTATTACTTCAAAATTTTCAAGTTTACTCTTATATAGACCCAAATTAAGTTGAAATATCTAAGAAAATGACGTACGGTGAAGACATGTTATTTGGCATATATCTGATCTGACAGTTTAATAAGCATGTCATAAAAGAAATAATGTTTGTCTGGCTTAACCTACTCTTGCTAAAGCCTTGTAGGCTCTTAGCAGTGATTGATTCCTTTACTAAATGCTTTCATGTAATGTCTCTGTAACCAAACTAGTTTGAACTACAATCCATTAGAAGGAATGACCCCAGAATTGCTTATTTTCTCACATAAGTATGCCCCATTTTAAGATCTATAATATGAATTCCATTGGGAAAATGTTTCACTAAACTCCATCTCCTCCACAAAATCTTTCCTACTAGTTTTAATTGTGGATAGACTATTAAATCTTTCATTTTTCTCTTCATTAGACTTTGTTCAGCACTACTACTAATTTTTCATGTTTGTAACATGTTAAGGTTTATAGAGCCCTTAAATTACAATGTGTATTTTAATTAATCGCACACATGTCTTATTTCACCTGCCAGATCATTACGTTCCTTGAAGTTATCAAATTGCTGCCCTCCCCCCTCCTATGGCTACCATAGTACTTTACACAAAGAAGCCTTACCCACCCAATACAATTTTTTTAAACTAAATCATCCAAATGAAATGGAATTGACTGGAATTACATGATACAACATACACACATAATTAGAAACCTGGGGACATAATTTATTTATACTGTAAAAGACTTCTGACAAGGCTTTGAGTCACCTGCCAAAGGCTTAAAAAGAAACATTCTCAAACTTTGAGCACTGAGAAAATAGGGAACAATGTTTTCCTAGATATGGAGTGCATACTAAAGGACACAGAGTAAATGTTAACGATAAATAGACACTTCTCTGGAGAGAACAGTGTTCCCAGCAGAATCCCTGAAGCATTTTTGTTGACTGGTCTTAGAATTTTTGTAAATGAGAAGGAAGACAGAGGGTAGAGAGGGATCTCCAACTTTGTAGATGACGCAGTATTCTTCTGGTTCTTGAACTGACAGTATAAACTGCAGAAAGATTTTGAAGAACTGTGTGAGTAGGTGGAAAAGTGGCAGATGAGCTTCACTGTGTGCAAATGTTCAGTAACATATCTAAAAAAATTACAAGCTGTGTTCCTAAAATGATGAGCTGTGGGCTATCAATTATGACCCAGGAAAAGAATCACAGTCATCATCAACTTTTTTATATCAGCTCAAAGAAATGCTGTAGTCAACAAGGCTATAAAATGCTAGGTATCAACAAGAAAGATATTAAAAACAAATGAAAAAAATCATCTTACTTTGCTTCAAGTATCTTTTTCTGGGTACTGGTGTGGGGTGGGGGAACTGGTCAATAAGGACCTGATGCTTAGAGCATGGTCAGATTTGCCCTTGCCGGTGGGTTATATAGATCATGCTCACATATTCCCCAACTGATTTCAACCTCAGATTTGGTATTGTGTGATAATGAAAAGTTTTCTATTTGGCTACAGAATCAGAAAAAAATCAACAACTCAGGGTACTAAGCCCTATCTGAGTACATACATAAGGAAGAATGCACTACTCTCTAACTCATTTTTTCCTTCTTGGTGAGGAATAGATCAAGGACTACTATGAATTCTCAGATAGTTGAAGAGCAGCTGCTGTTTATCCCACTCAGCTGCCACGTGTCTCTGTTTATTCTGTATTTATCTTTTATAATCTTAGGTGAATGAGTATTCTGAGACAAAAGTACCCAGAGGTAACTGTTTGATTTTGGAAGATCCTGGGATTCCATTAAAGGTCCCTAGCTATGACAGGAATTGGTAATAGAGTCTACCAGAACCAGCAGACATAGGAGGAAAGAGGTGATGGAGCAGTAACTTTTAGATGGAATATCCAGGAAGTGAACTTGAGTATGCTGCAGGGTCTGGAGAGATTGTGAGAGAGGCAGCTAAAGCAGCCTAGCCCAGCAGCAGCACAGCCTTAAGAAAGCTGGTGTCTAACCCTGTCCTCTCACCTCAACAGAAACTGGGGAAAGTGGCCTCTGCAGAAGGGTCACCCTCTTCTCATACCCCATTAAAAATATATCTGTCCAGACCAGTTACAGATTTTATGGTTTTACAGTTACTGGTGAACAACTCTTTAATCAAGGTATAAGTTTACTGTTGTTGGTTTTTGAGTTTTTGGGTTTTTTTTTTTCACCAACTCATCCGGGGTTTGATTCCCACTGCTGGCTGCTGCAGAATTACCAGAATGCACATAACCCTCTAAATCCCAATGTTCCAGCTTGGGGATAAAAATGATTAGACATATCTATAACCTGTGTTTAGGGATATGGAGGTAAAAAAAAAGACATGGGAGGTTATTAAAAGAAAAACTCACACAAATCTCATTTTGCAAATAAGGGAACTGAGGGCAGAGAGGGAAAGCAGCTTTGCAAGGTTGTTTGTATAAGTAAGGAGCAATATTCTGCTCCTTTTTAGAAAGGAAAATTTTAGAAAGGGGATGCCCATTAAATGGGTAGTACTAAGTGGCTCAGTGGATAGAGCTCCAGGCCTAGAGTCAGGAAGATATGTCTTCCTGAGTTCAAATCTGGCCTCAGATACTTAGTGGCTACGTGACACTGGACGTGTCATTTAACTCTGTTTGCCTCAGTTTCCTCATCTATAAATGAACTGGAGAAGAAAATGGCAAACTACTCCAGTGTCTTTGCCAAGAAAACCCCAAATAGGGTCACAAATAGTTGGACACAACTGAAAACAGATAACAACAATAACAAATTGTGGTATATGAATACAATAGAATATTGCCATACTGTAAAAAATATGTTGAATATGAAGAATACAGATAAATTTAGGAAGACTTATCTGAACTAAAGGAGAATGAAGAAAAATAATACACAATTATAATAATGTAAAAGAAAACCACACAAGGACAGGAGAAGTTAGACCAATGAACTGATCAGCCTTCACAATAGTGATCTAGTGAAGATATATATTTCACCTCTTGTTATAGGTGTAGAATGAAGCCTATATGCTGCCAAAAATCATTGTGTTGGTTTGTTTTACTCAAATATAAGTCTTTGGTCTAAAAAAGAGTTTTATTGGTGATTGGATTACTAGAAAATGAAATTGATATTTACAAAAGGCATCAATAAAACATTTTTAAAAGAAGAGAACATGTATTTAGTCCAAATTAACACACTTGGCTCAACCCTGCTCTCATGAATGGGTGAGTTTCCAAAAAATATTGCTGGATATGTAACTTTTGACTCACTATTTGGTCCATTTGACTCCATAACACCTGATATGAATAAGTACAAGGAGAGTAATACTTAAGAACTTTGTTAGAATCTTTCTTTTAAAGTGATTAATAGCATAGAAATAGCCTACGCTCTCATGTTTTAAAAAGTACGTGACAAGCAATTCATAATTCATTCTACAATGACTTTTTAACTCTATTCAAATGCATTATGAACATTTCATAGAATGCACACCCTATTATTAGCTACTTTTTGTGCCATGTGAAACACTTCATATATCCTCTCAGTCTTCTCCTTAATCTACTTTATAGAGTGGGTGGCATGGATTAGCATTACTCATTTACATGTAGAAAAATTTATGTCCAAAAATTAATGACTTATTCTTCTGAGGAAGAACAAATTAGAGATTTAAATATCCTCTTCTAACTCATATATGAGAAACGTTAAGTACAGTTCCATAACCAAGATCTGGGCAATCCTATTGTGAACTCTTCTCTATCCATATGCATCTATTTCCTCCTACATTTTATTATATGTCCTCAAGCAAGTTCTCTTAAAGAGGAAAAATGTTGTTCCCAATTTCCTGTGTTTCTTTCTAAGCCTTTTATGTGAGAAAAAGCCTTACTAGGGGCATTTTGAAGTCTAAATAAATTATGGGTATAGATTTCCTTTTTTGAATATGCCTACATATATACATTTATTATACATGCATATTCAAATAATTCTAGCCAGCTGATTAAATTTCACTTTGATAAACAAGTGACTATACTATATGCTAGGAATACAAAGTCATAGTCAAAATGGTAACACTGAAAATAATAGTAAAAATTATCTTCACGGACTCTTAACCTATGTCATGCACTGCTTTGGAAGTCTGGCAAAGCCTATGGATCACATCTCAAAAGAATGTTTTTAAAAGCATAAAATAAAATGCATAGGATTACAAAGGAAAGGAATTATACTGAAATACAGTAAGTAAAATACTTTAAAAGATGATGTTCTTAGGACTCCAAATTGAGGACCTCTAATCTAGTTCAATCATCTTTTTTTTTTTAATTGACAAGGAAACTGATGGCTTCCTAATCTTGAAGTGGAGCTAAGACATGAACACAAATAAACATAATACAAATTCAAATGTTTTCTTTTCTGTAATCAATCAACTGGAACTGCCAAGAAAATTAGGTAAGGGGAGTAAACCTACTCCTTAACATGACTAGCACTATCATTTCAGAAACTTACTATAATTTCTTGAAAAATTAGTGAAGTTTTCAGAACAAATCACATATAATTTTCACAGGACTATGGATTTAGAGTAGATGGGACCTCTCAGATCCTATAGTTCATCTTCTTCATTAGGAAGATGAAGAGAATGAATCTTAGATACCAGTACTTGTCCAAGATCATAGAGGTGGTAAGTAGGAAAGTTATAATTTAAAACCTGATTTCGTGACTCTAAAGCCAATGTGTCATTTGCCAAACTACTAGAACGTGGGATTTGAAAGCAACATGGCTAATAGATGGTCTTTTGTACTTTCATGTACACCACTGAGAAAGAAAAAAATTTGAAATGAGGTGGATTGTCTCACCAGCAAAATTCTGAAAGAGGTATTTATTTATTTTGGGGTTCTTGCCTACTACTCTATAGTATCTTAGCACTGACCCCCTTCCAAGCACCTCAAACCCATGTACTTCTCTCTTATCCTAGTTACTCAGAACCCTTCACTCAGATATACTTTCTGTGAACAGGGCTCCAGTTTCTGAATTTATTCTTTCCACCTTCAAAATTTATTTATCCTGTGTCCTACTTTCATTTAGTTAATCTGTTCTGATGTGTTAGTTCATACTAATAAGTAAGCATGCTGCCTTTCTGAGTTAATATACTTGCATTTTATCAGGGGGCTCTTGAAAATACCTGCATATACAACATGATCCATAATAGGCAGTTGTAATATAATGTAAACTGCATTTGATTGGAATCAGAGGGTCTGGGTTGGCATTTCAGTCTTATGACATGCTACCTGAACTTGGGGAAGGTACTCTATGGCTATGGATATCTGTAAAGTGATAAGTTTGTATTGACCTATATTTGAGTTTCTTATCAATTCTAAATCCTATGTCAGCTCCTGGAATCATTGTGAAGATTATTCCTTTTCAAGTGTTCAGAAAGAGAAATATATTTTGCTGTTATTAAAAGAAAAACAGTAACCAAGTACAAGAAGCTTATCATTAAACCAATAAATATTAAGTTGGTCAGGAACTGGTATGTCATGCTTCAAACTTGATCCCAAAATTCCTTCTAACTTCTCAAAGTGGCAAAAAAGACCTTTCATTAGGAAGTTCTTCTGATAAAGGTAGATAATGTTAGTTAGAGAGATACAATTTTAGAAAAGAATAGTGATTAGCATAAATAAAACCTGACAGTGAGAAAGGAAGATAGATTTATCTAAGTAATCAGTTGCCTTGAGCAAACAAATCAGAGGACCAACATCCTCTGTCCTTCCTGAAAGTTTGCTTTCTTCTTTTTGAAGCTGAAGGATTTTAACTGTATTTCCTAACATAAATTTATTAAAACCAAAATAAACATTACTTAATGGTTAAAGCTCCTCCTTGACAACTAGCAATATACAGGATAAAAGAAAAGAAAAACCTGTCATTTGTGAAGACAACCTCTCAACACACACACACACACACACACACATGCATACACACCATTAAACAAACAATTGTTTCCCTTCTCAGTGAGAAGCTAGATAATCACATAATCACACCAAACTTCTCAAGTTCTCACTATTCATACTAACTAAAGACAGGGATCTATTTAGCATTATAGGGTCCATCCATGTTAGCTATTTTTGCATATCTTAATATCAACTTATTTGTTAAACACTTTTGTGCTCAACATAGCACCCTAGCAAGGTGTTGGTGGGCTCTTTCAGTCTCTGTAAATATTTGTGTACATGTATACACACATATCAAGAGAGAGAATGTATGTATATACATACATTCACACACAACCTATCATCAGGAGATTAGAGATCAGATTCCATAAAGGACAACATCACTATGGATAGGTCTATAATAAAATTAAACATGAACCTATGTAGAACATAACTAAGATGGATAAATATTTACTATTGTGGTAAGAGCTATACAAATAGAAGAAATATGCGAATGTGGGTTATGTATATGTATGTGTTTGCAGGTAGAAATACATGCATATTAATCTTGGTTCCTGTTCTTTTGGAGTTTCCATTCTATGGTAGAAATTGGATTTTTATTATCTTAAAAAAGGCAGTTTGTATCCACAGGATTAGGAAAAGAGACATGTTAAATGTTTCAAAAGCACTCTCATTTCATTGGTTCAAGCATTTCTACTACCAATTCTAAAAACCTGGGCCCTCTTCTCTTTTCCCTCTATGCTATTTAACTTGGTGATTTCATAAGATCCCATGGATTCAAATACCATCTCTATGCTGATATACTTATCCAGGCCTAAACTCCTGACCTCTAGTCTTACATCTTCATTTGCCTTTTGAACATCTCAATCTACATGTCCTATTACCATCTTTAATTCAACATGTCCATAAGTGAAACTACTAGCTTTCCTTTCAAGCCCTCCCCTCTTACTAATTTTATTATTTTTCTCAAAGGGCCCCACTACCCTCCCATTTACCCAAAGCTTGCATGCCTGACCATGTCAACTCCAGTGACTCCCTATCACCATCAGGATTAAATATAAAATCCTCTCTTTGGTGTTCAATGCCCTTCATAATCTGTTCTCTTCCTTCTCCTGCCATACCTTTCCCATCTTTTTACATCCTACTTACTCTCATGTACCCTGTAACCCAGTGATACTGGCAGCTGGTAGGTAACATGAGAAAATACATGTATAATGTAAAATATTATTTTAAAATGTCAATTATTAATATACACATTTTGTTGATTAATAAGAAGGGAGGAAGGGAAGGAGATTGGGGGTAGAGAGACAAAGAGGAGAGGGAAGGAAAAATGGGGAGAGGGAGAGAGAGAGAAAGAGAGAGAGAGAGAGAGAGAGAGAGAGAGAGAGAGAGAGAGAGAGAGAGAGGAAGAGAGAGAAGGAAGTGGTACAAAGAACTGTATTTATTGAAAATTCCTATGTTCAACCTCCTTGTACTCTGAGTTTTGCAAAATTTACTATGGTTTGGAGCTCAGTCTCTGGACAATCTGCTTGAACAGTAGGACTATGGAGCAGCATCACCTTTGGCTCATTTCCACATACACACACATGAATTAAATTCTGAGATACTAATTCAAGAAACATTTTTAAAATGCCTACATTGATCTGAACACTATTCCAGGATGTGTGGGAGATACAAAGTTTAGATAAGACTCCATTTTTACCCTTGGAAAACTTATCCACATGTATACTGTACTGTAGCTCTCAAATAGTATAGCCCCAATGGTACGTGCCTGCTGTGGGGCAGAGGTACATCTAGACAAGGCCTATATTCCATATATTCCAAGCCTTCTTTTAACTTCATTACACATTTCTCCAGCCACAAGGATCTCCTATGATCTCATATGACATATCCAAAAAACAAGGAACATTTTCATCTGCAATATTAGCAGATAATTTCCCAAGGGTGCCCATCTTGTTGTCTCCTTCATATGGCATAAAACCTCCAATAAAGTGAAATGAAAAACAAACAAGAGGAGACAAAAGAAACCCATCTCTTCCTCAATATGAAATAGACAATCCAGAAATGGAAGCCAGAATTACAACTGTTTTATGATCAATTCATACAGCATTAAGGAAATACCCATTAACTGAAATGCTATAGGAAATGATATTGTTTGCAAATTATATTTTTTATTTCTGTTTATGATTTCTTCAAATATTATAGCAATACAGGATTGATTTGCAGTGGAGCCCAATAATGTAAGTCAAAACCAAGGTAATTTTCACAAAATACCACAGGACATATTATTCTACTCAAAAAAATAAATACAACAATGCTTACAAAGGGGAGATTATCTGAAAACTGTGCTCCATCAACAATAAACAAATTATCTTTGAGTGTAATCCAAGGCAATATTCAAATACTGTAAAGGATAAATGTTATCTTTCCCTCCCAACTGATCATAACCTATACATGCTTGTACATCGTATATGACTCTTGCATATATTCTCTCATAAATTTGCCAGAGAATACACCCCAAAGAACTAGAGACTTTCTGTGATTTCTGTTGCCCTCAGGAGATAAATAGTGGAGCACCCCAGATATCTACAGACTACTCCCTGCTTTCCCTGATACAATTCTCTGACATTAACTTTTGCTCTGGTTCCTCTTTGCAATTCCTTGTTTATAATATGCTGCACCCTGCTAATCCCCATCATGCAGCTTTTCCATTGCCCTTTGGGTGACACTCATTTTCAATTCTTCGGCCACTGTAGCATTTCATGACTCACAGCCATAAAATATCCTGGTGAAATTAGTATTTTAAAGAAATGCTTTCATTTCAGGAAGAAAATTTTTGGTCATAAAAAGATCATTGCAGTTTCCCAAAGGCTGTCTGGCTTACTTTCTTCTACCTCCTGTTCAGCTCAGGGCCCTGCTCATTATTACAAAGAAGCACCTATCTGAGATAGATATCATGATGGAAAATTTCTGTAAGTTGTCCACTTATCTTGCATATTCAAATGCAATAATCTCAAAAATTTCCACCTTTCTTTCAAATTAATTCATTCTAGCATATCTCACCAACTAGGTACAATGAAATTCAATTTTAAAAGATTTCATTTGGGGAAATATGGATTTGCCTTGGTGAGAACTAAGAACTTACAGTTGAATGGGCAAGAAAGTGAGTAGAGGAGTCGAGAAATATTCACTTCTTTCTTCTAACTCTCTTCTTTCTTTACCAAGACCTCTGCAAGTACTTTTTCCAGTAAACACTCCCCTCCACCACCTTTTTGTGTCCTTTTATATGTCCTCTTCCTTCCCTGGAAAGAAAGATCCTTGAGGGAACGGATTGTCTTTTTTTGTTTTGTTTTGTTTTGCTTGTATTTGTATCGCAGCATTTAGGACACTGCTTGGAACATTGTTAATACTTAATAAATGCTTGTTGGCTTGATGACTACAGGAAAGAGGCAGCATGTTGTAACAAAAAGCATCCTAAATTTGGTTGGATTTGAATTTCCACTCTGACTTTGAGGTAGTCCTATAGGCTTTCTACATTTCATTTGCCCTACCCGTAAAATGATAGGGCTGGACTAAATTAACTATAAGGCTGATCTGATTAAAAATATATGATTCTACAAATTCAAATGATCACTAAATGAAAGATGTGTGTAGCCTACAGGAGAAAAGAGAAGCTTTAAGGTTTTTATATTAAACTAAATATTTGTGTACTACTACTCTAGTATTACATTGCTGGGGCATTACCCATGTGAGTCTCTTTTCTCTTTTCATATGTATTACCTCCTGTAGGCAATGCATAAAAAATTATTCACACTTTTTAGTAGGATACCATTGTGAAATTCAGTTCTTATAACTGTCAAAAACAAATGCTGAATATTACAATGTGAGATATGTCTATTTGGTTATCTACTTACCCCTACCATTCTTCTACAAATATTCTGCCCATTAGTTTTCAGGAATACTTTCTTCTCTGATATAGTTTCACTGAGTAGATCACAGTTCATCAATCACGGGTGTTAAAATATTCACAAAAGTCTCTGAAAGTCAGGTTTGTGGAGTAAACTGTGCTGTGTTTCCCATGGGTCCTCCCAAAGGTAAATTTAAACATAAGCAACCAGAAATATAATAAAGAACTTATTTACACTAGAAATGATAAGCATATGGTCAAACATAAATCATTTCATGGAAATATATTCTATTTTTTCCACAGCTATAAGCAAAATCTTAGTGTTATTATTTCATTTTATAGTATTTTAAAATTTGAAAGAAGCTTTCCGTATGTGATCTTAACTGATCTTCACAAGAACTATGTGAGGTAAATGCTATTATCATCCCCATTTTTAAGGATGAGGCAACAGAGGCTCACAGAGTTTAAATGACTTGATGAGAATCAAATAGTTCACATGCCAGATTCCAACACGTGTCTTTTTTTTACTATTAAATCAGCAGTGTATCTGCTATGTCAAGTTGGAACAAATATGCATTAATAATAACAGCAGTTCATATTTATATAGTTCTGAAAGATTTTTATGATGTAATACACATTCTACTTCCTAATAGAGAGGTGATAGATTTAGGGTACAGAAATAGACATACATTTTTGTAAACAGCTAATGAGGGAATTTGTTTTTCTGACTATGCATATTTGTTATGAGAAATTTATTTTTCTGCATTCTCTCTTTTTTAACTGCATGGGGATAAGAGGGAGTGAAAATATATTTCTATTAATTAGAAAAATATTTTTTTAGAAAAAACATTTTTAAATAGAAGTCTGAGCGGTGCTACAGGTGTAGAACACTGCATGTACTTTTGGATGAGGTCACTGTATTGTTCATTTTGCTTAATTGTTTTACTTTGTTCCAAGAGACTTCTCATAGCATAAGAGTAATCTGTAAATATCTGTAATGTTAAAACAAAACACAACAAAATATTTTAAGTGATTTATAAGCATTTCTCTTGAATCCCCAAAATGACCCTGTGAAGAGGATACTGCCATAGTGTCAGATAAGGCTTACATATCATGGCATGGTATTGTTCTATTTTTGAAGGACATGGTATGAAGAAAACAGTGACAAAAAGAAAACAATAGAAAGACAACAACCTGATATGATAGCCGTGAGGAACTATATGGCAACTGAATTGGATCAGCGTCATATTAAATATCTATCCATGATATCCTTCTCTCCATGAAATGGATATCAAGATTGCTTTCATTTTAAGGGTCATTTGCATACTTGTTATTTTAAGCTTTTGCAGAAATTTAATTCAATTTACTTCCATTTAATTCCAGCATTTGTTATGCAATTGCATGTTTATAACCAATATAAGATAAAAATCAAGTAAATCTTCTAACTCAGAAGGATAGAATAAAAGTCCAATTAACTATGTGAGTGACTATAATTAAAATTTTGGAATGAAGATAGCTATTTGGTAAGAGGTTTTTTTTATTAATAGAGTATATTTAAATTCAACCTATTCATTTAGTCTGTCTTATCTGTGATCTTAAGACAAATTAAAAGTACAGTTTTTTCATGGTCAAGAGGAGGGAGACTAGAAAAATAATGATCTTGAAATATTCATGACAACCCCTTTGACATTTAAGAGACTTAGAGTAATCATATCATTGTGCACAGGTTCTTACTTTACTGCATAAGTGAATTCTAATAAAATTACACTTGTCCATATAACAATTTTATTTCAAATGTGTTCCCTTAATTAACATTTACATCAATATCCATTATAAAACATGTTCCCATATATCTCCAACAAAATAGCTTTTAGTAAAGAAAAGACTGCATAATGGCATAGTAGACATTGTGGAATGCAGTATGGTCATATCTATAGGTGGTTGTAGTGTTTTCCTACTTAGCACAATTTTTTCTAATTTCAGGATCTGAAAATCCCTTATACACATTTGCATAGGGAGGTAGCATATCATAGTACATAGAGGGTGGGATTTTGAGTTAGGAGGACTAGGGTTCAATTTCTACTTCTGACAAATACTGGCCAGGTGACCCAGAATGAGTCATTTTGAGCTCTTAGTACTCTACTAGAAGTGGCCCTATAATCAGAGCTATAGAAGATAACTATCATGGACAAAACTACAACAATAAAATAAAAACAAAATTCCCTTTAGGCTAACAATCGCTATCATGTAGCTTCCTACCCTGGGAAACTCTGCTTCTTGTCTGCAAGTTTCTAGAAAGAAAACCAGAGTTATATATGGTCAATATATTAAGGATCTCTCTCTAGAGGTAGAATAAAACATTTTTAGGATATATATATATATATATATATATATATATATATGTATGTGTGTGTGTATTATAAAGGTTTATATATGACATAAATCTTTACATAAACTATTTAAAACATTTATGAAGGTTTAAATATATTTATATAAAAATATATGTTTTAAGTTTATATATAAAGTTCCTATATTTTCTCTCTCTCTTACCCTACACACACACACACACACACACACACACACACACACACACACACACATATATTCTTCAGAAATTTAGTAGTGGCTAGCTATGGAATGGAAACCCTCAAATCACAACTGAAATATAAAGAGACAGATACACTATCAAATTCTCCAAATAACAATCATAAATTTAAGGACTCAGATAGATCGGACATAGAATGTCAGCTCATAACTGCAGTGGCCTTTGGGAAGGTCAAACCTGACTGAGTCATCCCTAGGTGAGAAATCCCCTAGAAGTTCAGTATGATCCCAAAGTACATATGGATGTTTCAGGCTAATTTGGGCTACAGTCACGTTTACTGTATCTTCCAAACTCTCAGAAATGACCCTAGAACCATTCTAGCCCCCCAAAAGTTAGATACATGTGACCAAAAAAAAAAAGACTGTTCATCCAATGTTGGAAACCATGTATGAGTAGAGATACCAGATTATCAATAAATGTCAGAACTGGGACCCTTAGCGTTCATTGGGCCTAACACCTTCATATTATTGGTAATAAAATTGAAGCCCAGAGAGTTTAAAAATCATATGGAGTTACAGGGTTGAGAGCCAGAAGGAGACCTTAGAGGTCATCTAATCCAAGTGTAATTTTTGAGATAATAAAATTGAGGCTAAGAATGATGAAGTAATTTAGCAAAGTTCTGGCAGTGCTAAGTAGTTGAACTGCAGCTTCCCCCCACCCCCACCCCCATCTTCTGAAGCCAAGCCCAGTATTCCTTTCCTTTCATGACAGTTCTTTCCCATCATCCTTTCCTTACTGATAAAAAAGTGGGATGGGGAGGGAGGATAGGGATTATTGTTTTGTTAAAATGTACATAAAGTTTTTTTTTTCCATTGTGACTTTAGAAAGGATCGTTGTTAACAGGGGCAACATGAAGGTGATTCATCCAAGAGAAGATAGAAAAGAATTAGAGGGACTTCCATTTATCTCAATTTTGCTAGTGAATGGTGAGCCAGAGGCTTCTTAGAAATAGGAACTTGAGGAAAGTCTAAAATGTAGATACAGGTTTTGAATAAGAGGAGGCAGTCTGTTCAAAGACTTTGCAGAGAGTAGGCTCAAATTTGCAATGGAAGATGTCATTTAGATATACAGCCAGTCACAAGGCCTTTAGAAAGAATGTTTTCTGGATAAAAGGGGTAGAGAAGTCCAGCTTAACATGAAAGACAGAATTATTCATAGTAACTGGCTGGTGAATTTTCCTCTGCAAAATCAAACAAGACAGAGGAAAATGCCAAGTGCATTAGAACTTACAAAGGCTAGAACCATAAAAACCTGGGTGAAAAAGGCAACCTCAAAGTCAGGGCAGAATTTGTTGAAGGCCACGGGGAGGAATATTTGGGTGCCATCTTGGGAAATATCTGTCTGGAACTGAACAGTCAGGCCTTGAGGCTTGGGGGTAGAAGAAAAGCTAGGTGTATTAGAGGTCCATACCATCCCAATTCCTAATCATTTTACTTTAATATCCAAGGTTAATATACGAACATTTTATATATGTGTTTATATATGGATATGCATACACAAACACACACACACATATATATATACACACATATTTGCGTGCATACAAACTCTTCTTTGTTCAATATTATTGTTGTTCACTCATTTTAGTCACGTCTGACTCTTCATGACCCCATTTAGGGTTTTCTTGACAAAGATACATTTTACATTTTTTAGATAAGGAAATTGAAGCAAACAGAGTTAAGTGGCTTACCCAGAGTGATGGAGCTATTAAGTGTCTGAGGCCAAATTTGAACTCAGGAAGATGATTCTTCCTGACTCCGAACCTGGCACTCTATTCACTGCACACCCAGCTGCCTCTAGCTCAATATATCCCCTGGTTAACTTTTATTGGCAATGTCCAATGGATAATGTTTGTTGAAATGAGTTAAATTGGCTAACAGAGTTACATTTTGCTAAAAAGAAAAATAGCAAAAACAGTCACATAGATGTGCCACATCTGTGCTTTCCTACCTAGAAGAAACCTGAGATGTGATTATAATGTAAACAGTCTGATTTTTGGTGGTGTGGAGCTCATTACTTCACAGACACACCCTATACAATATGTGAAAGTTGAAAGTGTGGCTTGAAATTCTCAAATGTTCCTTCAGAAAAAGAAAAACATAGCATTTAGTAGAAAGATTTCCAACTTAAAGCAATAAAAAATACTAATTACCCTTGAACTATAATATTGATGTTTCCTCAGAGTTTGCTTTAAAAAATAGGTATTCCTATTTATGCTATAGGAGTTACCTGTTGCTGAATCAAGATGGCTGTACAAGAGAGAGTTTTTACATCTCTGGAGAGTCTATTTCTCTTTAGTGGCATCCTAACACAGTAATTAGGCTGCCAGTTGTAACTTCTTACACTGCCTTCTAAACACAATGCATCAGAGAGCACATCAGCCACTTATCTACACAAAAGGCACTTTTCTCACAGAAAAAGTCACTTTTGCTAAGTATCTGAAAAGGTATAATTAGCAGCCATTAGTATTACCAAAAATAAATAAATAAATAAATGAAAAGCCTTGCGATTGCTGTTCATTTAGGGTTTCCAGAGCCCGTTCACTCAGGGTAAAAATATCTGGCAGGAACCAAAAGAAAAACACATCTACCATGAAGTTTCCTTTCTGTGCAGTGCATTTCTCATTCTGGTCATGGAAAAATGCTGTGCTTTACAAAAGTAATTTGTTCTGGTTTGCAAGCTTTAACCCAAAAACCAGTCTACTAGGGAAGCATGCGACCCTTGCAGCACAGTGATCCATTGTGTGTCACTCAATGTTTCACTGGCCGTCAAGCCTATGTGAGCAAAGAAAATATTGGCTCTTTTGCCTTTCCAGTGTTGACAATGAGAAGTTGGGGCAACAAGTCTCAGAACCATGGCCAACGTGTTGATTTGCAGAGGGCAGAAGGAGTACAAATAAAGGCAGCAACAGTTTCCTTCATAACCAATCCAACATATACATAGAATCTTACTAATCTTAAGAGCAGTTTACATTGACAGCATACTTTACAGTTACAAAGTGCTTTGCATACATTCCTCCATGTAATCCCGACCACAACTTATTAAAACAAGCCAATCAAATATATTTTTGTCTTTGTTTTTAACCAAAGAGAAACAGAAGCAAAAAGAAATGAACTGATTTTGCTGAGATTGCCTATCTTCCAAGTAGAAGAGCTGGAACTCAAACTCTAGATTTCTGACTTAATCTAGTACCTTTTGTACTGCTATGGACAGAAGAAACCTTAAGGGGCATGTTGCTACAATGTGCTTATCAAGACATTGGATAAAATGAGGCCCAAGCAGGTTGGAAGATTTATCTAAGGTTACTACAGTAAGAGTTAATGTCGGTCAGGATAAGAACCTGAATCTCCAAACTACGGTGCCCTGCACATTGTAGGTGTTTAATAAATGTTTACTAAACTGAATATTATAGTAATTTCTCCCTTATATATAAAAAATTTGGTTGATTTAAATACCATAAACAAATTATTCTGTTATTCAGAATATAATCATAGCTACAATTTAGTACTTTAAAGTTTGTTAGGCATTTTACATATATTATCTCATTTGAGTGTCATGATAACAACAACAATAATAATTAGCATTAATATAGTGCTTTAAGGTTTGCAAAGTGCTTTACAAATATCTTCTCATTAGATCTTCATAGCACACCTTGGAGCTAGGCACCAGTGACTGTGCCCCATAGCTACCTCATCTGCAAACTTGTGAGGAATACAACAGGTGTTATTATTACACCTATTTTACATGAGGGAAAAGAGGCTCTGACTTGCCCAGGTTTAAATATCTAGCATGAGAGGTTATAATCAAATACGTGGCTTCCTGATTCAAGCACTCTATCTACTTTCCTGCACTGCCTCTCCAGTACAGTCATTTGGCATGAGTTCCTTTAGCATTCTGGTGTTGGAAATTTAACAAGTGTCAGTTGTTACCTGTATGACCCTGAACATGTAATTTAACCTCTTTGTGCTTTAGTTCCTCATCTGTAAAATAAGAGGAGTTGACTAGATTATCTCCAAGTTTCCTTTGAGTTTTAAATCTATAATACAGGATTCAAAGATATGCATCTTTTTCTCTTTTTCTTTCTTTTAATCTGTGGCTTTAAATTTTATTTATTATATTAGATGGCTATCTGAAAGGGGGAGGTTGGAGACTGGGAGAAATTATGGGGATGTAAAATGCATTAATAAAAATTTTGACATATAAAATTGTATCTTTCATTTTAAAAATTCAGGCTAAAATGTCATTTTATCTCCCAAACTAAAGGCTTTAATTCCTTTCTTTCCCAACATCTTATGTTATCACAGTAACTGTGACTAATTTTACATCTGAAAGTCAGAAGCAAGGAAAGTGCCTTGATAGGTAGAGGAAAAGTGTAGTGATGAATAGAAAGAAAAAAAAACATTCATGTAGAGTAGTAGTGTCAAATTCAAATAGAAGCTTGGCCACTAATCTGTACATAAGGATCCCTGCAGGCCACATATTGACTTAGCTAGGAGTGTTACGGGCACATGAGGCCAGCAGGCAGTGTGTTTGACATCTCTGATATGGAGCATATCTAAAGCAAAGAGAAGAAAATCAAAGAACAAGAGAAATAATTAATATTTTGAAGCAAGAACTTTAACTTTTAAGCTCTAACAGCTTAAAACTTCTCTAAGAGTTTTAGGACACACTGCATAAATTTTAGGTCCTGGGGAGTAGAGAGGGAAAAGGTCAAACAAATTAACTATGATAACATTAATTTTCTGATTGTGTTTGTGCCAGCCTTTTTGTTATATCTATAGCAAAGTTTTGCATGTCTTAACAATGGATCCTGTTACAGTGGTCACCGAGTCAATTTTAAGTATAAACAGCTTTTCAATCTACAATTCTTAACTATTACAGAGAGCTTAGTAGGTGATGTAAGCAAAGAAGAACTACTAGAAGTTGAGGAGCAAAGAAGTTGCAATTTTAGATCTAAAAGGTAATGCTTAGATCAGATGAACCCACTGAAAAATACATGTATAATTTAAAATGTTAAGACACAGGTATCTAGCTGCGTATAATGTCCTTTCTTATAATCAGAAATAATTCATCTGTGAACAGAGAGAATAACAATCTGGTATGCATAAAAACCAATACTTTCTCTGTTTAGTAGGCTTATTACTCCATAAGAAAAGCCAAATAATTAAAACAAACCATAGAAAGAACCATCATGACTCATACAGAGAAGACTATTTGAATCCAAATTCATTTTCCTTTTAATTTCCCACCTACAAATACTCTTTCCTTGGTTCTATTGTACATACAGTTTTTGCTTTAAAAAAAAACAACTGTTTTTAAAAAAAAATTGTTACTCCCTATCCATCCCCATCACCCTCCCTCCAATTATTACATAAAGGATTAAGCAAAGGTTTAAAAACCTTCATGACATCTAGGTATTTACTAACATTAAAATTATTCTCCATTCTTAGACACAGCCTTTCAGCTTGTAATTACAAGTCAATCACCAGTTATATAGCATTTCTATGGCTTTCAAGTTACCAAGGTTTCTGTCAAAACATACCTAGCATGAATCATTTCATTTCAGATCTTTCATGGACCTGTTGTTTGGTCAGGGGAATACAACAAATTCTCTGAGGAAAGGAATAATCAAAGGATGAAGTTCTGTTGTCCTGAAATATTAATATTTCTTCAGTTCTAATTTTTGAAACTAGGATATGCTTCATTATTATAGTTTTCACAATAATCTATATATTTATCTAAAAAGGTATATTTATTAGCACTACAGAAAACATCCACATTAGTTAAAATAAAGTAAGAGGTGGACTCCAAAAGGCAAGGTAAAGAAAGAACATTGGAAAATAATTTCAATTTCATAAGAATTCTGGTGCAAATTAAACAGGTTTCTAAACTAGAGTTTACTATTACAAGCAAAGAGAGAATAAATTAATTACCTGACTGACCAGAAGAATCTAAGAAAGGTCTAAAGTAATGTGTGAGAAATTTGGCCAAAGTATATGTCTCCTTTTCCCCCTTGTAAAATGAAATTGTTGTATGATAGCTACCTTTAGTGCATACTGGTAAAAACATCTCCTCTGATCTTTGAGGTCAACGGGAGGGAAAAACAAACAGTAACAGAGTCCATTAGAGATTAATAGAAAAAAGGAGCCATCCATACATGGACTAGTCCTCTTGCCATGTCCAGTCTGCTTAAGATCATCATACTGATTCCCACTCCAGCCCCAAACTTTGAGATTTTCTTTACTGTTTTTCTTTACTGTTCTTTACTATTTCTGTTCTTTGTCATAGGAAAGAAGTCAGGGCAACTGAGGGAAGGGGCTATCAGCAATAGCTTCAGGCAATAACCCTGGGGTTTGCTCCAGTTACTAACTCACTTGGAGGCTACTTTAGGAAGCAAATAAAAGCAAGGAAAAGCTACACAGCTCCATAGGTGCTCATTAGGCTGGCGTTTCTTTTGAGGCTTCCTCATGGAGAAGCAGGATATCTTGGGCATCTTTTGTTTCTGGGAGGCTTTTTCTGTGCCCTGTGTCTGGTGATTGAGCTATGTCAAATGATTGTCAAGGTCTCAGTGTTAACGCTTTTATGCTAGAACTCATAATCACAAGCTACTGGAAAAATAGCAGAACCCACAGCTGCTAGCTCAGTAAGCACTAACTAGGAAAAGCTGCAGCTGGACACCATTTCACCATCGTGCCCATATATGTGGGGTTGTATTATGTAAAATATTTTATTGCCAGTCAATATTGAAGCCCTTTGAAGATACTAAAGCCAGGCCCATAAGGTAAAATTTCCAGGTTTGAAAAAAACATACGTACAATGCCTGGGTTTTCTGAGGAGGAGAAATTTGTCTGCTATGAGAAAGAAGGAAATAAATATTTATCAAGCATGTTTTAAGCATTGTGCTAAGAACTTTACAAACATTATCTCATTTGACTCTCACAAGGACCCTGGAAGGAAGGTGCTATCACTACCCCCATTTTACGGGTAAGGAAATTGAAGCAAAGTGAGGTTGTGTCTTGCCCAGGAAGTGTTCAAGGTCAAATCTGAACTCAGGGCTTCTTGATGCCACGCCCAGTGCTCTATCCACAACAATTCCTCATGTACGAGTGTCAGAGTCCCTTCCTTGGTCAACCCTCTACGCAGAAGCCAAGAAGAGTGTGTGTCTCTATACTTCATTATGAAACTATACCCTATCTCCCTAAAGATGTGTCTGAGAGCCTAGTTCAGGGACCTGTGAGCTCGAGGCCAAATGTGGCCCTCTAGGTCCTCAAGTGCAGCCCTCTGAATTCAAACTTCACAGAACAAATGAAGCTGCAGGTTCCCTACCCCCATGGCCTAGACAAACATCAGTTACAACAAACACCAAAGCATTTGGCAATGAAAAGTGTGTCACATTGTCAAAGATAGTTATGTCTTTGGTTACATCATCTGAGCCCTTACCTCTTCTCTCAAATGTGCCCGTTGCAAAGGTCACAAAAAATTTGGAATCAGAGACTAAGAGCTTCTAGCACTGCCTCTCCCTCTCTCTCTCTCATATATATACACACATATATATGTATATATGTGTGTATATATATGTATATGTATATGTATGTATGTATATGTATGTATGCATATATAACATATATATGAAATGTTGAATTAATGATTTGCTTCATCAATTTCATTCCACAATGTAGATTTTGAAACATTTCTTGGTAGCAGGTTTTTTCTACCATATCTGGAATGTGCGGTTATTGAGTCATTTCAGTTGTTTCTGACTCTTCCTGAACCCATTTGGGGTTTTCTTGGCAAAGATACTGGAGTGGTTTGCCATTTCCTTCTCTAACACATTTTACAGACGAGGAACTGAGGCATACAGGGTTAAGCGACTTGCCCAGGGTCACATAGCTAGCAAGTGTCTGAGGCCAAATGACTGTCCAGATTATCTTGTAATAAAATTACTTCATTTTGTATTCATTTTTCTTATAAACGTAGTCTAAGCGCCTTTGATATATCATTTGTTGAACTGATGCATATTTAAAATATGTTTTTAAATATATTTGTGTACTATTCAAATAGAAAGACTGATTTCAAGATCTGAAAAATCATAAATTTGTGGGAAATATTTCTTTAATTAGGACATGATTCTCTTTGACTTGATAGAATTAGTTTTTTTTCCCCACTCACACAGATAATAGCATGAAAAATTTTTTAAAAACTCAATGTAGAACACAATAATTTTTTTAAAAAATTTAAAAAACTTAGATGGAATGCAATGACTGACATTCAGTACATTCCTCAAAGTGTTTCGCTACGATGGTAGCATTTGAATAAAATCATCCAACCATGCTGAATGGCAGTGGTGCTTGAGATAGTTATCTACATTAAGGAAGGAAGGAAGTTTTATTTGAAAAGTCTAAGTTGAAACTGCTTGGTTGTAGACAAAACAACATTAAAGTTGGTGGTGTTAAAAAAAATAAAAATACTGCAACATATTCCTATGAGACCAAACAGAGCAAATTTTAATTAATGTTACGTATAGTTATATCTGTGCAGAGAAAGTACACTCAAGAACCAAGATTTTGCCAGTGATCATGATCACTGAACATAGCTTACCTGAACAATTCATAATTGCCCTCCCAGTCCTCCCAATTTAAAGTATTTAAAAGTAATTACTCACCTACAATTTGCAAGAAGCCTACCACAGTGCCTGGTACTTAGCAGATGCTTAAAAAATGCTTATTGACTGACTGATTGATCTCTCTTCCTCAGATATTCCTGTTTTGACTTCTCTATCTATATGTTATATGGCCCAAGTAGAATAAAAGCTCTTTGAAGGCAGGGACCATTAAAAAAAGTCTTTCTGCCTCAATACCTAGTACCTTGCTCATAGTTAATAAATGTCTGTTGGATTGGATTGAGCTGGATTCTCCCTTTGCCATTTTCCTGAAATATATCCCTATTCTACAGCTCTCTTTCATCAATAAAATAGTGCATGCAAACTCTCCCTTGAATAAACAAATAAACAACTTTTGGGAGTTAATTGGAAAACAAGTCAATAGCTTATACTATTCTTAGTCTATCTAGGGATGAATTTCATATGACCTACTTATCAATCTCCTCACCAAGTACTTTCCCTTAACAAGAATGTAATAATTGATTAATTCTATTTGGTTTTCATTTTTTTGTCTTTTACTAAGGTCCTGTATGTAAGGATATATCCATCTAAATCACTTTCTAAAGCTCTTAGGTGCTTTTGGATAACAATTTTTTATAAAAAAAATTTATTGCTTCAAAATAATAAAATGTTTGGTTGTGGGGTTTTTTCTCATTCCATACACACATTCAAAATTCTAGATGTACTGAAGCAGAAATTCATTTCCAGAAGTGCACTCAACCACATAAGCCTCATATTTATCCTTCTTGGCTATTCAGTCTTCTCAGTGATAAAACTTTCAAAAGAAATTGTTTGGCACTTAGATGTACATATTATTTACTTTTTTTTTTTAGTGGAAAATTAATGTACCTTATATAAGGATCATCCAAAAACACTGCAATCTATAATTGGGAAGGTCTGACATTTTATTATAGTTCATCCTTCCACTGAAGGATTATCCAACCATAAGAATGGCATTTCAAAGAGTACTTAACACAGACAAGCTTTCTTTAAAAAATTTTCCTTTAGGAGCCAAGATGGCGGAGGGAAAGCAGTGACTGTCTTGAGTTCTCTCCCAAAGCCCTCCAAATACCTAAAAAAAAATGGCTCTAAACAAATTCTAAAGCAGCAGAACCCACAAAAAGACAGAGTGAAAAAAATTTCCAGCCAAAGACAGCCTGGATGGTTGATCGGAAGGGTATATTGTGCCGGGCAGAAAGAGGAGAGCAGCTCGGTGTGCGCGAGCAGGACGCAGCGACCCTGGAGCAGGCCTCAGAGGACTGAATCACAGGCAGCTGTGGCGGTTTCCAGACTTCTCAACCCAGGAACACCAAAGACAATGTGGAAGGTCAGTGAGAAATGTCTGTTACTGTGGTGAGAGGTCTCAGCTGCAAGTCTTGAGCATGGCCTGGGGCCGCGGCTGTTTCCTGAGCTTTCTGCCCACAGACTGAGGGGGAATCCAGTGGCTGATCAGAGGGGGATTGCAAGGATCTCTTTGCCAGTGCTGAGGCAGGAATCTATTGCTTTTCTAGTGCTTGGATCTGGGTCACAGTTCTGAGGGGCGGTCCTGGGGCTAGGAGGAACACTGGTGTAATGGAGCTTGTTGTGGTGGTAGAGAGGAAACACCTCGCCCCTTATCGTACCACCTTGGAAGAACTGAAAATGTACAGGTCCCTAGAAGTACCTCTGAAAACAGCTGTACAAACCCCTGAAGCTTGGGACAGTACAATCTTCACATTGGAAGCAGACTTTTACCTTAACAAAGAGTTTAAAACTCAAGTAATTGGCCAGGATCATGAGTAAGCAGCTCAAAAAAGAGTCAGACTATATTATCTTACTGTGGTGACAAAGAAGATCAAAACATACAACCAGAAGAACACAATGAAGCCAAAGCTCCTACATCCAAAGCCTCCAAGAAAAATATGAATCAGTCCCAGGCCTTGGAAGAGCTCAAAAGGGATTTTGAGAAACAAGTAAGAGAAGTAGAGGAAAAACTGAGACAGTTGCAAGAAAATCATGAAAAACAAGTCAACAGCTTGCTAAAGGAAACTCAAAAAAATACTGAAGAAAATAACACCTTAAAAAATAGACTAACCCAAATGGCAAAAGAGGTCCAAAAAGCCAATGAGGAGAAGAATGACCTAAAAAGCAAAATTGGCCAAATGGAAAAGGAAGTCCAAAAGATTAGTGAAGATTACTTCCTTAAAAATTAGAATAGAGCAATTGGAAGCTAGTGACTTTATGAGAAATCAAGACACTGTAAAACAAATCCAAAAGAACGAAAAATTAGAAAACAATATGAAATATCTCATTGGAAAAACAACTGACCTGGAAAATAGATCCAGGAGAGAGAACTTAAAAATTATTGGACTATCTGAAAGCCATGATCAAAAAAAGAGCCTAGACATCATCTTTCAAGAAATTATCAAGGAAAACTGCCTTGGTATTTTAGAATCAGAGGGCAAAATAGATATTGAAAGAATCCACGGATATCCTCCTGAAAGAGATCCCCAAAGGAAAACTCCTAGGAATATTGTAGCCAAATTCCAGAGTTCCCAGGTCAAGGAGAAAATATTACAAGCAGCCAGAAAGAAACAATTCGAGTATTGTGGAAACACAATCAGGATAACACAAGATTTAGCTGCTTCTACATTAAGGGACCACAGGGCATGGAATATAATATTCCAGAGAGCAAAGGAGATAGGATTACAATCAAGAATCACCTACCCAGCAAAACTGAGTATAATCCTTCAGGGGAAAAAATGGTAATTCAGTGAAATAGAGGGCTATCAAGCATTCTTGATGAAAAGACCAGAATTGAATAGAAAATTTGATTTTCAAATACAAGACTCAAGTGGAACATGAAGAGGTAAACAGGAAAGAGAAAATCTTAAGAGACTCATTAAGGTTGAACTGTTCATATTCCTGCATGGAAAGATGATATTTGTAATTCATGAGACCTTTGTCAGTGTTAGGATAGTTGGAGGGGAAAAACTATATGTACGTATATATAGATATAGATAGAGGGCACAGGGTGAGTTGAAATTGAAGGGGTCATATCTGGAGAATAAAATTAAGGCGTGAGAGAGGAATGTATTAGGAGAAGGAGAAAGGGAGAGGTAGAATGGGGTAAATTATCCCACAAAAAAAAAAACAGAAAAGAAAAGGCTCGTACAGTGGAGGGGAAACTAGGCAAGGTGAGAGGGAATGAGTGAATCATATTCTCAGAGGATATGACTTAAGGAGGGAATAACATACATACTCAATTGGATGTGGAAACCTGTCTTACCCTACAGGAAAATGGGGAGGGGGGAAAGGGACAAGAGAGTAGGGGAATGATAGAGAGAGGGCAGATTGGGAAAGGGAGTAATCAGAAGCAAACACTTCTGAGGAGGGACAGAGTCAAAAGAAAGAATAGAATAAATGGGTGGGCAGGATAGGATTAAGGGAAATAGAGTTAGTTTTTCACAGCATGCCTACTATGGAAGTGTTTTGCATAATTGCACATATATAATTGATATTTAGTTGCTTGCCATATCAATGAGGGTAGGTGGGGAGGGAGGAAGGGAGAAAATTTGGAACCCAAAGTTTTAAAAACACATGTTTAAAAAAAATGTTTTCACATGCAACTGGGAAATAAGAAATACAGGAAATGGGGTACAGAAATCCATCCTGTCCTACAGGAAAATTGAAGGTGAAGGGGATAAGAGAAGGGGGGGAGTGACAGAAAGGAAGGCAGACTAGGGGAAGGGGTATTTAGAATGCATGCCATCTTGGGGTGGGGGGAGGGGTGAGATGGGGTGAAAATTTGGAACTCAAAATCTTGTGGAAGTAAATGTTGAAAACAAAAAAATAAATAAAAATTACCATAAAAAATAAAGTCATCAAAGTGTTTTATATAAAAAAAATTTCTTTTATCTTCTTTAATGAATTTGATAAATTGAGACTTCTCACAAGATTCACTGTTAAAACTGGGACATATTTATAGAAAATAAGTAAGAGGATGGGTCACATGGTCCAAACTGGCTCTTCTTTATTAAGGGATGAGAATAACTAAGAAGTATTTTATGTCTTTCTGAAAAAGTTAGAAACAGAGTCAAACATTGTAGAGAATTAGGAATACCTGAAAGAAAATGAATGACTTAACAACGAAAGCATTTTAAAACATTTTGATGTCATTGAAAGTATCAAGCATAAGTCAGGAAAACAATGTGCTGTCCTTTTTATATAACTGACACCTTATCAGTGGGACATGTTCTTTAAGCTTGTTTCCATTTTCCCAGTATTGATGCAATTTTATGCTGATTCTTTTCTATTCTCCTCAATCCTCCTTATCAAGAGATGTATAAGGAGAATAGGAGAACAAAAAGTTATAGTGGGATAGATCCCAAGATCTTGGCTACTCTAACAAAGCTAGCTAGCCCCCAGACTACCCCACAAGACTGTTTCTGAAGAATAACATAGAATCATACAGAGGGGAATAGACCAAGGTGGTCATTCAAGACAACCTATATCATCTTACATATGATGGCAACAAAAGTCCAGAGAGGCTAAATAACTTCCCCAAAGTCACATAGCTAATTAGTATCAAAACTAGGATTTTTTTTTGTTATAACTCTTAATCCACCAGATTTTCTACAAGAGTTATGGTTGGCCCATATTTGGAATGACGTCAACAAACATCTACTAGGTACTTGTTATGTGTCAGGCACTGTGCTAAGTTCTAGGAACTGAAAGAAAGGCGAAAACAACCCCTTTTGTCAAGGAGCTTACAATCTAATGAATGAGATGACATACAGACAACTATGTATAGATAAGATAAATACAAGATAGATTGGAGATGATTTTAAAAGGAAAGTGCTAGCACAAAAGGAGACTGGGGAAAGCTTCTTATAGAAAGTGGATTTTAGCTGAGGCTTGAAGGAAGCCAAGAAAGCCAGGAGGCAGAAACAAGAAGGGAGAACATTCTAGTTCTGGGGGAAAGCCAGTGAAAATTCATGGTTGGCAGTACTTTCAAGTAATAAAAAGACTAGTGTGTTGAAGAAAGGTTAGTTTTTAGTTAGATTAGGATTGTTTTTCTCAGCCTGAGAGGGGTAGAATCAGGAGCAATGGACAGATGTTTAAATGAGGCAAAATTAAGCTTGATGGTGAGCCTTGGGAAATAATGGCTTCCCTCCCAAAAAAGGCCTTCGAAAAAGGCTGAATGACTACTTATCAGGTATATTCCACTGGGAATTTTTTTCAGGTATTTGTTGGCCTCATAAATAAAAAAAAATCCCAAGTTATTTAGGTTGTATATACACAATAACTATATAACTATATAAATGAACTATATAAACAAATATATATATATAAACAAACACACCTATTATACACAAATATGTATATATGTGTGTATATATATGTATATATGTGTGTGTATATATATATATATATATATGAACAAAACTATATAAATGAAAGTGACCCTAAAATGCAACTTAAACCAGATTGACCATAATGAAAAATCTCGCTTGCCGAGAACAGATGATGAAAGACATTTCCCTACTGTTATACAGAAGAAAGATGCTGGAGTTGGAATCAGAAAACTTTGGTTCAAATCCTAACTCTGCTACTTATTTTCAATATGAATCTGGACAAGTCATTTAACCTATCTACTTAATCTATCTAAGGATATAAAATGAGGGAGTTGGATTAGAAATCCTCTAAGGTATCTTCAATCCAAATATGTGATATTATGATCTTCTTGCTAGAGAAGAGAGGGACTCTGAATATAGAACAGTGAACACTTATCAATTGCCGTAGCTATTTTGATCAGCTATTATATAATTAAGTTTTACTTAACTATCTTACTTTATTACAAGGGAGGGTCCAATAACTGTGGAAATATATAAAAATATGATATGAAAAACAAAAGGCACTTATTTTAAAAAATAAATAGCAAAGTATATCAACATAATGCCTAAATAATCAGCAAAAAGTTTAGAAATATTAAAAAACATTGTTTTGTTGGAATGATGACAAATAACTGGATTGCCTGAATCATACAACTTTTGGTATAATGGTGAAACAGAAGAACACCCTTCACAGATGTTTCTGTGAACAATTCACAAAAATGAGCTGCGTGAATTTGCACAGCTTAGATCCATATTGTATCACCTAATTTAAACTGAGAATCTTGAACGTTCATCAAAGAGTTCATGCAGATCCAAAAGAAACGTGAGAGGGGTAAAGGAAGAATAGTTTTTTCAGTTGAAAATCATATTCTCAAAACATTCATGATGTTCAATACCTCATTTCTATTTTCCCAAATAGAAGAATTCTATCACAAGGTAGGATACACTCCTGCTATGTAGTTATTATAAAGTTAAATTACAAAATTCGCCCCAGACTTTGATAATTATATGTCTGATTCTGTGGTTTGGGATTTTGTTCTTGCCTACCATATGCAGAAAAGGACAGGATGCTGCAAGGAATTTGTTTCCTGTTTTGAATTATCCTGTCCAGAGGCTAATTGTATTAATAGACTTTACTGGGTCTAATTAGTACTTTGTGTAACCTCAGCTGATTGTGACAATTTCATTTAACATCTTCAGTGAGAGATAAATTATTAAATCCAGTCATGATAAAAGGATTGCACTTGTAACCATAGAACCTGTAGATAGAAGATATTTGGCAGGTCAATGAACCATGACCAAGCCAAATTCAGAAGCTTCCTACCAACAATGTTGATTTCAAAACTAAATTTAACCCAGGGTAGGAAATGTTTTCCCTGCCAGATGGCTTTCTGCACCTCAGAACTGTGAATTCAGATTGATGAAAGATCTCTTCTCTCTGTCTAACTGACAAACAGGAGCAATTGATCAAACATTTAACACTGGCAACTGCAAATGTCAGTTCTTACTTTCTACCACTTTAATCCTACAAGACACTTGGTAGTGAAGACTATCACTCAACGGGGTGCAAGAAAATGAGAAAACCCACACATCCACTTAGGTAAAGCAAAAGTGACCACAGCGCTTTGAAGGTTAGAATCATAGGATATAGAACTGGACGTGGCTCAGAGATGACGTAGTCCATACATGAGGAAACAGGTGCAAAGGGGTCAGTGGCCTGCTTGAAGTCACAGATTCAAATAGGTAATAAGTAGAAGAGTCAGAATTCAAACCCAAAACCTCTGACTATACACATAATGCACTTCTGTCAACATATGTTGCCCCTTCATCTATTGTGTATGTTATTATTATTATGTACAAATATAACTAATAATGTAATTAATAATCTTAGTGAAATTAATAATGAATTAAAATCCATATAGATATACGGAAACAAAATAAATGAATTTTTGTTCCAAAGTGGTCTTATTGCCCCCATGAATAGTCTAGTCCATAAAATGTTGTCCAGTTTACAAGCTATATTTACACATCTTTTCACTGACTACCTGCCATGCCTGGAATGTTTTCCTTCCTCATCTCTGCTACTTGGCTTCTCTGGCTTTCTTCAAGCTCCTGCTAAAATCCAACCTTCTACTGGAGGCTTTTATCAATCCCTCTTAATTCCAGTACCTTACCTCTATTGATTATTTCCAATTTATCCTGTGTATATCTGGTTTGTACATAGATGTTTTCATGTTGTCTCTCCCTATTAGACTGGGAGCTCCTTGAGAGCAGGGACTGTCTTTTTATTTTTCTTTGTATCCCCAGCACTTGGCACCATGCTTAACACATAAGAGGTATTTGATAAATGTTTATTTACTTACTGACTGACAAGATACTCAAACTCCAAATCAATACATTAATAAATAAATAAATATTTAACAAGCCACATCATGTCCCAGGCACTGTTCTACATGCTAGTGGTACAAAGACAAAAATTAGATAGCCCCTGCCCTTAAGGCACTTACACATCTAAAAACATATATATATATATATACATATACATATACATACATACAGTAAATTTTAAATAATTTCACTGGAGGAGGAAAGAGAAACTACTAACTGAAAAGATTAAATATAATAGTCTTTGAGTTTCTAAAGTATTTTTTAAACAGGTATTGATTAGGCAACTTATAGTTTATGTACAAGAAAAGTAAGTTCCAAAGAGGTAAATTCACATTCTTTGCCTTCATAGCCTCTCTTCTCATGCTCACCTTTCAACTCCATGCATTTGGTATCCATGTAACTTCCAATCCACTGTTTTAAACTGGTCTCTTCACAGTGACCAGTGATCTCTTGATTATTAATGTCCTTTTCAATTACTCAATGTCCTTTTCAAACTCTTTGTTTTATTTCTTTGCTTCTCTGCACATTTGACACTGTTCACCAAATCTTCCTTCAGGATACCCTCTCCCTACTGAGTATTATTATTTTCCCCACCAATGGTCATTGTTGTTGTTTTAATCATACTATTCTGTAGTATTCTATAGTATATAGACAGGTCTTCAACCTGTCTAACCATTCCTTTTCAGTTTTCCTTATTGGATTATCATTCAGGTCCCAGACTCTAACTGTGATTGTCCCCAAAGGCTGTGCCCTCACTTATCTCTGTATACTATCACTTGGTGACCTCATCAACCTCCATAGGTTTAATTGCCATCCATTTGCACACTTTTACTCCTAGATCTATACATCCACTGCCACTCTTTCTCTTGATTGCCAGTCCGATACTACCAAATGCCTCTTGGACATTTTAAACAGGATTTCCCACAGACATCGCAAACTCAGTATATCTAAAGCAGACCTCATTTTCTTTTCCACAAATCTCCTACAAATTTCAAGGTTTCTGATGTCTTTTGAAGGTACCACCCTCTTTCTAGTCTCCCAGGTTTGTAATCTTAATATTATCTTGACCCCTCACTCTCCAACATCCAAATATTGTCAGTTGACAAATGTGCCCTTTCTCCCTATGTAACATCTCTCAATTTGACCCCTTTTCTCCATTTACATAGCCACAGCAAGCACATCCTAGTTTAGGACCTCCTCACCTCTCACCTGAGCTGTTGCAACGGTATTCTAATTATTCTCTCTGTCTCCAGTCACTCTCCATTCCAACCCATCCTACAGTGGAGCCAAAGGGATTTTTTCCTTAAGGACAAATTTGATCATGTCTCTTGTCTACTCAATGAACTTTAGGAGCTTGAAAAGGCAATACTGCCTAGGAGGACAGTTCTTATACTGTGATCTATAAATTTGATCTTGTAGTATTTTGCTGACCATATTTCAATATACTTAGTTTTTGTAATCATTTTTATCTTATTTTATGCATTAAAAACACTATTCTGATGAGTCCAGTAGACTAGGAAAAAGGTCCATGTCAAAAATGAACAAATGGTCTAGGATGAAATAAAAATTGTAGCTCGAGCTACAATTCTAGCCTCATTATATATTCCTTCTTTCCCCATGATGGTCGTGATGTTCCTTAAACATAGCGCTCCATCTCTTGTCTTTCTATGCCTCTATGTTGGCCATCCCCCACATCTGGAATGTACTTCCTTCTTATGTCCAACTTGCAGAATCACTTTTATAATAACTCAGTTCAATCAGTAGCTTCTACATGAAGTTATTTCCTGATTCCCTCTAATTGTTAGTGCCCTCACTCCCTATGCTACCTTGTATTCATTCTGTATATACATAAATGAATACATGCTGCTTCCCCTGATATCAGATCTTTGAGTATAGGGATATATATCAACAGCCTCCTAATTAGTATTTCAGTCTTCCCTCTTTTAGTATATCCTTCACTCACATACTACCATCATTGTCCTAAAGCATGACAATGTCATTCTCCTGATCAACCACATCTAGTCACTCTCTATTTTCTCTAGGATAAAATACAAAACACTTAACTTAGCCTTTAAGGATATCTGGCTATGGGTAACCTTTCAAGGTTGATTTCACATATTCCTCTTTATGTATTATAAAGTTCCAGTTGAATTGACCTACTTGCTGTTCCCTGTACTTAGCATTCCATCTCAAGTCTCTAGGCGTTTGCAGTTCACTCCTTATGCCTGGAATGCATTCCCTTCTCACCTAAGCCTCTTGGAAAGCCTGTTTCTCTTCAAAGAACAAGACTTGGTAGCGATAAACACCTCCCACCCCCACCAGTTCTGCTTCTATCCCAGACCTCACAATCATTATCCAGGGAAAGAACTACTGAGGAGAAGAGGCAGCCATCTCCAGTGACTGTCATCCACCATGCAGGCCTGCCAGCCTAGCTGAAATGACAGGCACCATGAAGGAGAGACTGGAGGAAGCATGTGCCAGTCAAATCAAACCAACATCACCACCACCACCTTGATCATCATCTTCCCTCAGATCCCGATGAAGACAGCCCAGGGCCTTGAACCTAAAAGCCTTGGAAATAGGGATGCTTCCAGCCCAGTGTCTGCAGCCATCATTCTGGGAAGCAATCCCTGCAGAGATGGAGCCTGGCATGGCTCCAACAGGTGCTATTACCATAGCTACTGAAGAGCCACAAAGGAAAGGTCTTGCTACTCAAATCCTTGGCACTGTCAGATGGTTTAACTTCAGAAATTGATATGATTTTATCTGTGAAAATGACATTGAAGAACAGGAATTACCACCTTCCTTGCTGCTGCATACTAAGGACTATGGGACCTTTCCATTTGACTTGCAGCTGAAACCTTCTACATGTGTTGTCATTCATTAGTGAAATGTCTTTGAACACAGAGACTATCTTACTTTTTCATTTGTATTCCTGTCACCCAGCACTGTGTTTTGAACATAGAAAGTCTTAAAAATTATTTATTTGGTATTTTATTTTCCTCAATTACATGTAAAAACAATTGTAACATTCATTTTTAAAAATTTTGAGTTCTGAATTCTTTCTCTTCCTCCTTCCCCGCCCCCCTCATTGAGAAGGCAAGCAATTTAATATAGGTTATACATTTGTAGTCAAACAAAACAGATTTCCATATTAGTCATAGTGTAAAAGAAAACACTGACCAAGAAAAACCTCAAGAAAAATAAAGAAAAAAGTATACTTCAATCTGTATTCAGACACCATCAATTCTTTCTCTGGGGATGGATAGCATTTTTCATCCTAAGTCCTTCAGAGTTGTCTTGGATCATTGTATTCCTGAGAATAGCTAAGTCATTCATAGCTGATCATCCTACAATGTTGCTGTTGCTGTGTACAAGAACATAGTAAATTCTTATAAATATTTTTTCATTCATTCATTCATGTTTTTATTCATTCATGGATCAAATTCTGCACTATCTCTTAAAGAAAACCTTTACTAATGGCCCTAGTTAATAAGACTCTCTTTAAATAATTCACATACATACTTCTCATTCTACATATTGTATAACCCTCGTATCATGTGAGATCCTTGAGGGCAGGGTCCTTTTTTTCTTTCTATATTTCCACCATATTGAACATAGCAGGCATTTAATAAATTGATTAGAGTCCTCTTCTAATCTTTCGAATTCAGTATATACCACTATGATAAGCAGCATCACTCCTTTTCCAAACTGTGTCATCCAGTCAAACTGTCTTCTCTTTGATGCCCTCAGACAACACTCCATCTATAATCTCCATAACTTTTTCCCTGGCTGTCCCACATTCCTGAATTGCACACTACTTCTACCTCACAGAATCCCTCTCTTCTTTTAGTATGTATCTCAAATACCACCTTCTACCTGAAGTCTTTCCTTATCTCAATGACCAGTTTACTCTCTTTTAAACTATCTTGCATATATTCTGTGTAACATATAATATATAAATGTATATGTATGTATGTGTTGTTTAGTCATTTTCAGTCATATCCAACTCTTCATGACCCCATTTGGGGTTTTCTTCACAGAGATCCTATAATGTGGTTTGCCATTTCCTTCACCAGCTCTTTTTGCAGATGAGGAAACTAAGGCAAACAGGGTTAATTGACTTGCCAAGGTAACAAAGCTAGCAAACATCTGAGGCTGGATTTGAACTTAGGAAGATGAGTTTTCCTAACTCCAGGCTCCACACTCTTATCAACTGAGCCACTTAGTTGCCCTACTTATGTATGTATATACATTTGCCATTTCCTCCATTAAAAAGAAAGCTTTTTAAGAGTAAAGATTGTTTTATTTCTTGTATTTGTATCCCCAGTGCCAAGCATAAAGTAAATGCTCAACAAATATTTATATTTGTTTAATGATAATTAGAAGCTAAATTTCAGTGTTTGTGAGAGTACCTAAGATGGGGGGAGGAAAGCACAACAAAAAAATACTATGCAATTTCCTAGCCATAGGGTTTGGCCTATAGGCTGAAAATTTTGGATTCTTTATTTGCTACCGTTCATCTTCACAACAGAGCTGTTACCCAGATCATGCTGCTTTCAACAATTTCACAGAATGAACATAACAAGGGGGAAGGCAGACCAAACGAATATTTTTGTCTCCCCATCTGGTCTCTTAGGACTCTGTAGATGTTGGTCACTGTCTACCATGTTCCTGAGAATTCTCTAATTTGTCCAACTCTTTCTGCCAGGTTACCTATGTGCCAGCTATGCGGTGGTAGCTGGCCAGTACACTGTGACTCATTAGGCCCTGGTTCAGATATATAGGCCTAATCTCAATGGATTTGCTCAAAGAAAGTCAAAACCACCACTTTGGCAGGACCTACATTATCACTCTTTCAGCACAATCTGTAATATAAAATATAATCATACTATTACTCATATAAAAAACAAGTCCACTGCTCTGGTGGTGGGGATAGTGAAAAGAACACAGATGAAGGAGCTAGGAGATCTGAGCCTTAATGTTAGGTCTGCCAACTCCTTAGTAACTAGGTGATCACATCCTCACAATCTTTTTCTTTCTCATTTTCCTCACCTGGAAAGTGAAGGGACTGGACAATATCATCTCTTAGATCACTTTCAGGTATGACATTTAGTAATTCTATAGCTGTGACAACAACTAATCATGCAGTGCTTTTTCTCCATGGTAATCTGAGAATCACCTGTGGCTTATTTCATCACCTTTCCTTTGAGGCTGTGTTTTTGTACATTCAAATGCAATACTTCTTTTGGTAATGGAGAGGCAGTTAAGCAAAATGAACATTGACTGAAATCTGTCTACCAATCTTGTTAAACAATGGAGAAAAACATACGCCAGCAATAAATTTCATATTTTAGCAGTCTGACAATGGTCTCTGAGATGTGGTAAATCTAGGAGATAGCTCTGACTACACACACACGCGCACACACACACACACACACACACACATATATATGTATATAAATATATATGTGTATATATATATGTATATTTGTATATATTTGTACTAGCTATGACTATAGCTGAGCTGCCCCATTCAGGCCATGACATGTCCATTGTCATAGTTTAGACCCTTACCACCTTTAATCTAGACTAGGTAGTAGATCTAGATTGTGGTAGTAGAAGATAATTAGCAAGTAGGTATTATAGCCAGTGGAGAGATCATTGCACTTGGAATCAAAAAGACCTGAGTTTGGAGCCTCTTTCAGACAACTGTATTATTATATTCGAACATACTATGTATGTGATCTTGGAAAAATCACTTAACCTCTCTAAAACCCAATTTCCTCCTCTGTAAAATGGGGATGATAATAGTATGTACGCCTCTTGAAGTTGGCATGAGGACAACTGAGATTACTTTGCAAACATTATGATACATGCATTGTTTATATATATATATACATATGTTTGTGTATATGTGTGTCTATATGCTTTTATTATTTGCCTCTTAACAGTTTTCCCTGCCTGAAGTCTTTCTTTTCTCCAATTCATCCTTTCTAGCCCTGCTGAAGTAAATGCCCTAATATACAGGTCTGCAATGGTTTCCTCCATCAAAAAACACACAATTTTCAAAATTCATCTCTTCCAGGTCTAGGGCATGTACCACCTCCTCTATGACCATTCCTGATTTCCACAGTGAGAAATGATCAGAATCTGTCATACACCTCTGTCGTCTATCATTTCCATCTTAGCTTGTTTTATAATTGTTTATATATACTTATCCCTTTTAAACATTTTGAGTACCTGACTCATTAGAGGCTATAATTTCTTTATCTTTCAATCTCCAGTACCTTAGACAGTATACTGGACAGTGTACTAAACAGAGCAGGAACTTAATGTTATGGAATTGACTATCAATCCTGTATTTGTCCTTGATTATGTGTCCATTTTTTCTTCTTCTATATATATTTCCTTTTTTAAAGCTCAGGCAATTCCCTCTACAACCAAATCAAGAATTTCTTTAGATTCTCCTGCCCTGTGGTTTTCATTCAGATCAACTAAGATAATATAATCAAAATTCTTTTTTATGATTTTCTCATCCTTTTTCCACTCATGTCCATTTTAGAAACATAAGTACTATACTAACATCAATCTCTTCTTTGAAGTTTTAAAATCTGCTTTCCTAAGCTCCAGGGTATATGCATGACCATGCTCACCATAACCTCTTCCCCATATGAAGCAGTCTAATGTGACATGATCACTTTTTCCCAGAGTTCATGCTACTTGAACATTTCAAAAAAAGTCCTTGCTTATTGGACTAAATATTTAAATTTAGACTTTTGATTAATGTGTATATTTTAATTATTATATTATCCTTTTGTTTTGTACTTAACTACTTTTATTTCTCTGAAGCATTTGACAGTATCAATAGCATCCCCTTTTCCTCGATACTATCTATGGTGTTGGATTTTCTGATATTGAATTCTTGTGATTTTCTTCCCAACTTTCTGAATGCTACTCCTCTGTTCCTTTTCCTTTTTATCTTCCTCCTACCTCCTAAATATAGAGTGTCCTAAGCTTCTGTACGTTGTTTTCTTTATATACTTTCTCCCTTAAAGAATTTATCAACTCCTAGATCTTCAAAATGATCACTATGTAGCTGACTTCCAAATTTCTTCCCACACACCTAACTGCTCTAGTTTCTTATTTCCAAATGTACCTCATGTTAAACTCAGAACTTCATATCAATCTCAAATTATGTAATGTATGACAACAACTCAAATAATGTATGACATATAGTAGGCACTTGGCAAACATTCTGTTTGATTCATGCCCTAAGCTGAACCCTAAGTTTCTCTCTCCACATAGGAATTATATTTTTCATTTAACAACACCTTTATTCTGCTAGTCATGTAGATTCAGAAGCTCAGAATCATCTTTGACTCTATTCTTTCTGTACCACCCACATCCAATTCATTGGCTAAACCTATCAAATCACCCTCCATAATCTCTCACAATCCATCTTCCAGCTAATCCTACTGAAACCACCCTACTGTAGGTCCTCCTGTCTTCTCAAACTACTGAAAATGTCACTTAAAGGACAGTCTGTCTCCAAACTGATCCTACAGAAGCCTGCCCAATTAACTTTTCTGATCACTGTTGTGTGTCTCAAATGGCAAAACAAAACAAACACCTTCCATGCTGACTGAATAAGATATAAATGATTGATCCTGAAATTCAAGTTCTTCCACTATCTTGACCCAAACTATTTTTTAATCTTATGTTATTCCCCGGATGCTAAAGTATTACAGCATCATAGTTTTAGAGCTGGAAGAGATTTCAGAGGTCACCTATGTGACCACTGTCTCACTATGGTATCCATAGTATTCATTTGCTCCCTTTTCAATACTCAATTCAGATACTCAATCTTCTATAAAATATTCCCTGACCACTTCCCAAAATGTTTTGCCCATGTTAAGTACTAAAAAATTGTTGAATCTAACAGACTTACAGATTATATTTCACTTTATTCAGCAATTTCCTATCATGACCCTTTATTTGATATTTCTTCCCCATTGATAAACGTCTTTCCCTTCCACTCTCTACCCATGTTGAAGAAAAATCTAGTCAGCATATTTTGTCTTTCATGAATGGAGGAAAAAATAATGGTTTTCCAGTTTTTGAATGTCTACTGGGAAAAATGTATTTTTCCTTTCCCTGAAGATTAGGATTTATTTTTGGTCTATCCCAGAAACTCTTGAACATAAAAGTAGCACATTTCTCATGTAGCTGGCCTTCAATGAAGAACGATCACTGTGTTACTTTCCAGTTATTTTTTGCCAATCCTCCACATTTTGGGAAAAGAAATCATGCTGTCAGTATGTCCCTGGCTTTTGCTGGCAAGAATGAAACAGTGTTTTTAGTGGTTCTTTCAACTCAGGATACAACCATTATACTAATGCCCTGGCAAATATTTTAGTACTCTAATGCCAGAGCGGGTGAAAAGTATCACTATAAAACCCAAGGTGAAAGAAAGATTTGTTTCAGTAAATTTCTTCTATTGCTATTCTGAAGATACTAAAAAGATCATCAGAATCAGACAAAAGATATTTAAGTTATATAAATACTGTCAGTCTTTTGAGCTATAATTAATTCAGTTGCCCCTTAAAAGTGAATGTATTTAAGTCTTACAATCAGTAAAATACAAAAGCAGACAGACATTATCTACCAAACAAATTAGGAAAAATATATTATAAATTGGAAAATGCAAGGTTGTTGTATTTATAGGGGAAACAAACATGCTTTCACATGACTGATAGATCTTTAGACTGACTCTCATAAAAGTAATAGCTAAGATACAGTAGAACCAAATCATGCAAAAGCTTCATTTAATTAGGCAAATATCACCAATAATAATTAGAAAGTATTTTCTTATTTGTCTTTGAGTAATATCTTTCCCCAAAGAAATAAATATTAATTTTAATCCAATCAATTCAATCAATACGTACTTCCTAGAGGTCAGGTCTGAGAAGAGCTGCCAGTAAGGGCTCTCTTTCCTCCTTTCTTCCCTCTCTTCCTTCTCTGGGTCACCTAAATCCCACTGGGGTGGCCAGGTAGAAAGAACATGATCACGTTCACACTACTTGGACGAGCAGAGAGCTACCAACTGCAATCTGTCTGGTAAAACGGAGGACCACTAGGCTTTACTGCCTGCCTTAGCCACTGAGTCCTAAAGTCCAATGGGCTCACCACCTGATCTGCTGTTACTCCTTCCAGGCCCTTAAGCACTTTCATCGTCCTTGCATCTAAAGTCTTGTTTTCCTGGTTAGGTGAACTTCTGGAAAATAAGAACTATCTTGACTTTTCAACTTGAATCTCTAGCACTTGCATAGTGTTTTACAAATATTAAGTGTTTAATTAGTGCTTTCTTTTCAAAGGAAGGCATGTCAGAGAGAGTTTTCATTATAATCGCCCAAGATGCACTACTCACAAGTTCTTAAGGCCCTATGGTTAGAAGGTTTTTTGGAATGTATTATGCCCAAGAAGAGATTTGGTAATATGTCCAAAAGAGAACTCATCCTTTTTCTCCACCAATTTCCCCTCATTTGAACTCCTCCATTACTGTCAAAGGCACCACCATCGTCTCTGTCATCTAGGGTCACAACCTCAGGGTTTCATGTGTTATCTTTGACCCCTCACTTGCACTAACCCAATCAGTTGCCAGTCTTGTTGTTCTTGCCTTTACAACATCTCTTGTTCATGATAGCAGAAAGAAAAAGCCTCTTTCAGAACCAGGATCTGAATTGAGCCTTGTTGGAAGCTTCAAGACAAAGGTAGAGACAAAGGGAGGAAATGTTCCGGGTTTAAGAGATAACCAGTGAAATGGCACAGAGTTAGGAGAGGGATATCCTATTTGAGGAATGGATATCAATTTAAGGAAAGTCAGTGTTGCTGAATCATGGAGTATATTAAGGGGAGTCAAGTGTAGGAACATTGGAAAGATAGAAAGGGGTAAGGTTGTGAAGGGCTTTCAAAGCCAAAAACAGGATTTTACATTTGATTTTGAAGGTAAGAGAGAGCTCCCAGAATTTACTGAGCAGGAGTTTCACATGGTCAGACCTTCACTTTAGGAAAAAACACTTTGGCAGCCAAGTGGAAGACAGACTGGAGTGGGGATATATCTGTGGCAGGGACATGAAAGAGAAGACATTGCAATAGTCAAGGTGAGACATAATGAGGTCTTGTACAAGGATAATGGCTATGTGAGTAGAGAGAAGATGATGTATATGAGAGACTCGAAGATAGAAATGATAGCTCTTAGCTCCATGGGATAAGAGGAGTGAATGAGAGCAAGTAGCCAAGCATGACACCCAGGCTGAGAGACTGGATGAGCAGCAGAGCGGCGGTGCCCTCCATAGTAACAGGGAAATATAGAAGGGGTCGGGGGTGGCTTAGGAAGAGAAGAAGGAAGCAAGGAAGGAACCAAGGATTAAGTGCCTACTCTGTGCCAGACACTGCTTTTAACAATTACTCATTTGATCCTCAAAATAAGTCTTCGAGGTAGGTGCTATTATTATCCCCATTTTACAGGTGAGGAAACCGAGGCAAGCAAAGTGGGAGTAATCTGTGAATGTTTGTAATATAAAAACAAAACATATCACTAAGTCCTATTAAAAGAAAAAATACAAAATAGCCCTTCAATGACATTTTCTAACTCCAGTTCTGCAGAGACTTTCTTCCATGCTTGACATGTACTTCTCCCCTCACCTCCACCTCTTAGAATCCCTACCTTCTGTCCAAACTCAGCTAAATTGCCACACCCTACGCAAGGCCTTTCTGGTCGTCCTCCACCCCCGGTTACTAGTGCCCTCCTGTCCACCTCCCAAATTGCTTCGTATTTCCTATGTGTACTTAGTATATACCTATACTAAGTATATACTATATACTATACTACCTATACTAAGTATATACTTCATATTTAATCTATGTATTTTGCCTATACATATATCTCTGTGCATTTTGTAATATAAATTGTGAAGAGCAAAGACTGCTCTGTTTTTAATTTTGTATCTTTGTTATATGGAATAAAGTAGGCACTTAAGAATTCCTTGCTGTGTGAATTTACTCAGAAGTACTGAGTTCTCTAACAAAACAGGCTTCCGCTTCCCCAGGTGCAGCCTGGATATCTATAAGTCAATTATATTGTGGGGAAGGTTCCAGCTTTAGTTGGATTGAGACTAAGGTCCTTTCCAACACAGAACTTCTACCATTCTAAGCTCTGAGTATTTAGAGTGAATGTTTATCTCACATTGTTTAATGTACAGCTGTCACTCAAAGGTGTAAGATGTTATTTATCATTTTAGGATAATTATATGGGTAGAATAACTTTGGCCATAGTCAAAAATAATGTTATTGTTATTGTACATGGAAGGAGATAGCAAAACAAATGACCTTTGACATCTACCATTTTGCTCAAAGTCAGCCATATAACAGCATTTAATTCATTTCACAAAGTGTTTCTTAGGTGTCAACTATATGCCAGGCACTGTGTTGGACATTCAGGATGAAAACGAAAAAAATGGGATAGGCCCTGCTCTTGAGTAGTTTTACATCTATTCCCATAAATGAAAACACTGTTATTTAAATAAGACAGTATCTTGGGGAAATGAAACATAGGAATTTGTTATTGTTTTTGTTTTTTATTTTAGTTTTTGCAGTGATGGGAAAATATGTTCACAATCTTCTTAGAATATGTTTTCATTGGGAGTAAGTTAGTTCTCCTACAGAAGTAAGGCAATCATATCTAAATCCCCCTTTTCTGAGGGGTTTTCTACCTTTGTTGGTATTTTGAATATCAGACAGTTTTTAAAAATTCATTATAGAAGCATAATCTGTCAGATACTACTAATATTCATATTTGAACTACATCCCAATGCCAGGTTTTAAGTGCTTTTCTCTAAAATCTGCACTTCCTTGGCCTTTTTGTGCATATGCAAATCTTCCCCTTGAAGTATTAGTCATGCTCTGATTCTGTTCAATTCCTCTGACGCTACAAACCCCACCAGCTGACACTGTGGCTGAGTAAAGGCTGTGTTGGAAGTCAGAGCTTGCTGGCACTCCCAGCTCTCCATTTCTGTCAGGACTGGAGCTCAGTGGGAGGCCGGATATGCTGAAGAGAAAACTGCTGGGGCCTGGAATCAAGATAGAACCAGTTGAGTGTGGCAGATGACTCGGGGAGGTGAGCAAGAAGAGGAAGTCCGGATGGATGGGACAGTACAGAGGCAGGGCTTTAATTTTACATATTGTACTTCTTATCTATGCACAAGTAATTCCCCTCTCCCCTCTCCCCTCCAGAAAATAAGTTGCCTGAAGTCAGGGAATCCTTCATTTTTGTCCTTATGTCCCCAGTGCCTGGCAGAGTACTTGGCACACAGCAGGTGCAAAAAAAATACCTGGGTATTTTTAAAGTATATATGAAGCATAAAATGTATATATGAATCATTTACAGTATATATGAAGGACAAGTTAATTGACAATGAGAATCAGGAAGGTGTTGGGCACTTCACTATGGATGCAATGGGTTGTAGGCAGGGCTCCAATCCATAATAGCCAGGTTAGATGAAAGAAGAATCCTGGACCCAAGAAATTACAGTAATATAGTATCCACAGAAATTTAGATTGGGCAGGGGAGGAACAAGACAGGAATCCAGTTATTGAATCTGAGGAATAATGTGATGGGGTTGGTAACAACGGACGAAGGAAGAACAAAAATGCACATTCAATGACTCGTCTGCTGAATGTATAATGTAAATTCCTTATCTTGGCATTCAAGGCCTTCCACAACACAACTTTCTAGCTTTATTTCACCCTGTTCTTGTTCATGGACTCCTTTCCAGCCAAACCAGATTATTCATCATGACCTCATATCTCTGTACATTTGCATGTGTTGTCCTCTAGTCTGAAGGAACTCCTTTCACATATTAAAGTTATTCTCATCATTCGAGATCCAGCAAAGATGTTACCTCCTTCATGGTATCTTTCTAATCCCTCCTTCCATGAACTAAACTGAAAATCATACAGTTGGTAGAACTGTTGTATGAGGTCTGAGAAAGAAAGCAATAAGGGTAACTTAATAGCAAGACATTTGATCTGCAGATCCATGAGTCATCATTTTTCCCATCTAGATGTCTCATAGCTAAGGATGGGGATCAAAGAGTCCCAGCTATAGTGAACAGGGGCCAGAGACTTACATCTCTAATTAACAACCACAGCAACAAAACCTAGCATTTAGATAGTGCTTCAAAGTTTGCAGTGTTCTACAAATATTATCTCATTTAGGGCCAGCTAGGTGGAGCAGTGGATAGAGCACTGACTCTGAAGTCAGGAGGACCTGAGTTCAAATTCTGCTTCAGACACTTGTCACTTACTAGCTGTGTTGCCCTGGGTAAGTCACTTAACACTATTGCCTAGCCCAAACCCCCCCAAAACAAATATCTCATTTGATCCTCACAACAATCCTGAGAGGCATACACTATGATTATCCTCATTTTACAGATGAAGAAACTGAGGCAGATAATAGTTAAGTAATTTGCCCAGGGTCATATAACTAGAAAGTATCTGAAATTTCCACTTTTGAACTCAGGTCTTTCTAGGTCTAGTGTTAGTTCAATCCAGTATATTTAATCTACTATGACATTAAATCAAAACAGAATAGCAAATCAAAAAAGTCAGTATGACATACCTAAGTTTCATAGGAACTTGAAAAAAACAAAATAAATCTGACCTAAATAAAATAAGTAATCTTTCCTAGCAGTCCTTCTTTTCATGAATTCTTACAGAGCTCTTAAATATTTTTCATGAAGAATCATTTTCATCAAAATGCTCCCAACGAGATAAATCAAGATATCCTATAAGCATGATATGCTATATGTCAGCTCTGGGATAAAAGGTCATTTCTGCTTAAGTAGCAGGAAAAACATAATTTTTGAGAAGAAGTTGATAGTAAGACAAGGTGGTACAGAAACAGAGGCATAAGCATCCCTGAACCAACATGCTGACATGGATGGGAGGGATGACCTCTCCAAAGGGCACATTTCAGTGCATTTTTCCCTCTAGAAATTGCAATCTTCATTGCCTTCTGGAGATTTGGAATTATCCCCATATCTCCAAGGACTCTTCAGACACTGTCCTCTCATACCACCACCCTCCATCCCTCATCAAACTGTCTTCATTACCTCCATGCAACTGCATCATCCAACATTCAATAGTTCTCCTCACAACCTGATTCTGTCCAACTTAACTTATCCCAGATGCAATGCCAGCTTCTTACAGCTGTAGGCAGAAACAGCTTGGGACTAGTATTCAGGAAAGCTTGTTTCATTTCTCTTTCTGCCCCAAAAGCATCTTGATAACTTAAACAAGTCTTTTCTCCTCTCTTGGTCTTAGTTTCTTCTTTTAAAATGAGGATAGCCTCTTCAACCTCAAGTTTCTACCTATGATCTATTATTGAAACACTGGTTTGATCTATGACATAAATCACGGTATTTTTCCAAGCCTCTTAAAGGGACACATAAATTCAGGGGGTGTGTGTGTGTGTGTGTGTGTGTGCGCGTGTGTGTGTGCTGAATAACATTTGGGTGTCCCACTCAAAAAGAACATCACATGAGGTTATCAGCTTACTCCACAAGCACACAGGGAAGATCTGAAACTCACAACTATTCTAGCTGTTTTTGAGGAGAAAGATGAGGAATAAGACTGGTAAAGTTCCAGTATCTGAGAAGACCTCAGGAAATATCAGTGCTAAAGTACTGGGTTGGCAGGGGTAGAAGACGAGAAAGAGTTCTTCTATGGAAGAAAAGTTCTAATGAAGAGGGAGTCTCGACAATTGAAAACTTTCAAGGTCTTTGCCTTTTATAGTGATTTTGGTGATCATAATAGAACAAATAGAAATAGGATCTTATAGCCAGAAGAAAATTTGGACACTGTGTAGTTCAAAACTCACATTTTATGAATCATAAAACTGAAAAGCTCAGAGGTTAAGTGATTGGTTCAGAATCACATAGATATTTAATAGCAGAGTCAGGCCTCTTTACTTAAATCTCATGTTATTTCTACCATATAATGTTGTCCTGGTATTATATTAAGTAAAAGGTACATAGCATCAGAGAAAACTCAATGTTTTTCATAGTGGAGAACTAAAAAAAAATAAGAAGAAATTAACTTTTTTCTATTATTTGATTACAATGGTAAATTATATATATACATATGTATATATGTGTGTATATATGTGTGTATATATGTGTGTGTATGTGTGTGTATTCATTCCTTTCTCTTCATGTAGCATTTTATCTGTTTACATCTTAAAAAAGATTAGGGGGAACATTGACACTGAGAGTATTCACTAATAGCAGGGAGTTAAGTCCACAAATGACAGTTCCTCTCTGGAGTATTCATGTCCCCCTGTGGGATGTTCAGCAGAAAAACACAGCAATTCTTAGTTCTCAGCAGTTATTTTTTGCCACTGTCTTCTGAAATGCCAGGCACTACATTCCTCTAGGACTTCTCCTTTCACATAGGGACTGAATTTCTGTACTTCATTGGCAATGAGAAGTGGATGGGACTCAAGCAAACTCAAAAGGCCTTGATAATTCTCAAAAACAAGGACAAGGTTATTCACATCAGAATGCTGGGATTTATTTGTTTTTTATTGCAGCAAAAATATGTTTTCAAATATTACATTAATCTAATGGAGAACACAAAAATTTCAACCTAGCCAGAAAATAAATTTGTCTGCTACTGCTGTATCAGTTAACACCACACACACACACACACACACACACACACACACACACACACACACAC
>NW_020954619.1:18035445-18069729 GCF_900497805.2 Vombatus ursinus
ACACACACACACACACACACACACACACACACACACACACACACACATTTGGGATTACTTTTGTAATCAACCATAATGTTTGCAGTTATTTTTACTTCCCACACTTTCACGCTGACATGTGCTTTCAGCAATTATCCAAGACAATAAATCAAGCACCCAATATATAACTATATGTGCTGACTGATGTGTGTGTGTGTATCAAATAAGTTTTGGAAATTTGGGGCAACAATGGAAAAGCATTGTTTTTCTAACTGGATCTTGCCAATTCCCAAAGTTTTAATTTTTTTCAAAAATTGCATTTATGCTGCATTGCTTACTACGTGCAAGGCCCTGCGCTATGTGATTATTGAATTATTTTTGAAATTTCTGACTTGTAAAGTTAGATTACATTATGTTACCATTTTTATTCATATTATGTTAATTTGAAATAGGTTGATGATGTTTTCAAAATTAGATTTATGAAACATTATATTAAACACCATAGTAGTATATCTGTGCTAATCAATATTTGTTTGAGCTACTTTCCCTCTTTTTTTCTTTAGAGGACTTGGACAAATGTATGATAAAGGTCTACTTTAATGTCACTTTCTGTTTCCAATGATGTTTACAAATATTTAAAAGAAACAAACCTACGGTAAAGGGGGGAAAAAAGAAGGAGTATTGTGTTTAAAATATTGTTTTCTGTTACCATAGCTGCTTTCAAATTTAATAGGAAGTTTCTAAATTTACAGATTCAATAAAAGTTTATTGGGCATCATAAATCACACTCTCTGGTAGGCCCTATAAGACAATAAATCAGTCATTCCATTGACAAGCGCTTATTAAGTAACTAAAACATATAGGTTCGCAGTTAAGTGCTAGCAAAGAAACAAGTAAAATATACTTCGCCTTCAAGGAGTTAACATTCTAATGTTGGAAACTACATATATCTATCAAAATATACAGAGAAAATATGCTAAATAAAAACAATGTGATTTTGGGAGGAAAGTCACCAGTGCTTGGAAGGATCAAGAAAGCCTTCTTATACAAGCTGAATATCAAAGTGGAAAGAAAAAAAAAGATTTTAAGACAAAGAGGTAAAGAAGAAGCTAACAGTCATTTTATGACATCACAGACTTGGGTTTCAAAGGCATTAGGATTCAGAGGATTTAGATTAAAGGGTATCTAATACAATCTCCTCATTTTTAACAAATAAGGAAACTGATACATAGAGCAGTTGAGTTCTATGCCCAAAGTCAAGTAGGTGATAAGTAGCAGAGGTGGAATTCAAATTTTTGTCATCTAATTTAAAAACTACTCTTTGACAGAACCAAGTGGCCTCACAGCTATTTTTTCTATTGCTAGGATAAATTTAATCAGATGATAAGATTCTTAATATTTATGGCACATTCAACTAATCCCAAATATCCTAAAGCCATCTGGTTTTTAAAAACTCACTTGCAAATTGATTGATTAACCCCAAAGCTGTTTTTTATCACTGAAGTTGCAATAACATATAAAGTAGGTTGTAGTTTTCCTGCCAAAGCAGATCAATGATGATCCTTACTCCTTTGCTCCCCATGTCCTTTATAGCCACACTTAAAAATACCTTTGACCTAGACTTTGAAATAAGTTCATAATTTTTAATTCAATTCAGTTTGGCAAATTGCCACCTACTACATGCAATCCAGTGATTTTGATAGTAGGTGATACTGGGGCTCATTTCAGGCAAATGTAATATTCAAAGGTTTAGGAAAAGAAGGGCATATTTAGCAAAGAACAAGTCCAATTTAGCTGGAATGTAAAGTACGTATAGGAGCACATGGGCAGATAAGGCTAAACATGTCGAGGCTTGGGCATGTACCATACTGAATGTCATGGTAGCTATTTGTTTTGATACAGTCATCAATGGGGAGGTGATGAACATTTTTCAGCAACAGTAGAAAAGTGAGGAGAAAGGTAAATTGATCTAAAAGAAGTTGCTTTAGGAAGAGTAAGCAGGAAATTCTAGAGAAAAGACTAGAGGAAGGTAAATTAAGTTGGAGGCCATTTTTGCAATGTTTAAGGCAAAGGATAATGAGACAGTTAGGTGGTACAGTGGATAGAGCTGGGCCAGGAGTCAAGAAGTCCCAGGATTAAATGTGGTTTCAGATACTTATAAGTTGTGTGATCCTGAGCAAGTCACTTAACCTTTATCTGCCTCAGTTTCCTCAAATGTAAAATGGGGATCATAATAGTACTTCCCTCTTAGGGATGTTGTATGGATAAAATTAGATAATATTTATAAAGTACCTAGCACAGTCCCTGACACATAGTAGGTGCTTAATGCTTCTTCTCTTTCCTTCCTTTAATGAGGTTCTGAATTAAGTGATTGCTGTAGATGTAAAGGAATTAGCAGATGTGTGAGAAATAATGCCCTATTGCAAATGACCCAGATGCACAAATATCTATCCACACACCATCCCATTCTGATTCTGAAATTATATCTTGTTGAAAAGATCTAAAGCTTAATTTTTTTTCAAACCTTTTTTTAATATACATAACTAGTTTGAACCAACTCTGTTAGGTACTGTATTAAAATTATATCGCCCTACAAAAGGCAAAGTTTAGGGTCAAAACAGTTTTATGTGAAAATGAACGTTAGATTATTGTGGTATCCCCAAAGAAGGCAATGTTTCATAATCTTGTATATAGTTTGGCTTCAAACAAAACAAAAGCTATAAGATTTATAATTATTCATGTAGAGTCAACCATTTCATAGTCATAATTTCTTCCTGTGATGCTATCTTTTGAATATAATTCTGAAGACTACCACTAGTACAGTAAATGACAGAGAGTAACCAATTTTAAAAGATTTTTACTCATCTATAACTCGATTTCTTTCAGTCCCTAGATCAGTAGTCCCTTTTCAATTTGTCTTACTGACTAGTCCATTATAATAGACTAAATCCTTCTCCAGTAATAGAAAATATGTTTTTAGTATCCAGCCAACTTGGTTTTCTAATCTTGGTTTTCTGAGTATAAAGATAAAATATTCATTAAACACCTATTATATGCCAAGCACTGTACTACTAGAAATACAAATAAAAGCAAAAGACAATCCCTGCTCTCAAGGAGCTCATAGTCTAACAGTGAAGACAACATGTAAGACAACTATGTTCAAATCAGACATTCTGTCTTCTCTCAAAATACTGTAAAATTGGAAGGTGGTATGTACAGTCCCTATTTTGTTTGCTTAACTGTTGTGGGAAATATATTTTGTTTTGGGGTTATTTATCTGTTGTGTTCAAACAAAATTAATCAATAAAAAGGAAATGTCATATTGTAAAAAAAATGACATGACAGATTATGGACATAGGTCCATTGCATTGATGTGGTTTTTTAAATTTTTTTATTAATTTATTTTGAATTATCAACAATCACTTCCATAAGCTTTTGAGTTTTAAATTTTTTCCCCTCCCTTCTCACCTCCCTCCCCCAAACAGCACACAATCTGATATAGGCTATACATATATATTCCTATTAAACATATTTTCAATATTTCACTATCTAATACAATCTCTTCTATTTAGGTTTGGTGATATTGTAGGGAAGAATTAGAACCAATAGGAGGAACCACCAGAATGAGGAAACAAAACTCAACAGAAGAAAAAATTAGCAAATAGTATGCTTCGATCTGCATTCCAATGCCACAGTTCTTTCTTTGGATGAGGATAGAATTTTCTATCATGAGGCCTTTGGAGATGTCTTAGATCCCTGCATTGCTGAGAAGGGTTAAGTCTATCAATATTATTTATCACACAACACAGCTGTTACTATGTACAACTTTCTCCTCGTTCTGATCATTTCACTCAGCATCAGACTATATTGATGCGTTTTTTTTTTTTCCTATAAAGAACTGAAGAGTAAATGGACTAGCCCTGGATGATCTGTGAAACCAATTTGCCCCAGCAAATGTTGACATGGGAGCTGTTCGGGTGCAGATGAAGTATCACCTAGAACAGGGGTGGCCTCGAGGTCAAAGGTTCCCCATTCCTGACTAGAAGTTTAGAGAATGTTCAGAACAACATGTCTCTATGTCTCATGTGAGACTTATCATATATATATATATATATATATATATAGGTCTTGGATTATTTAACTACTAATGGTGGAGATTTGCCTGCCCAGAGAGACTGTTTGTGGTCTGAGGCATTCAGTAGCTCCTTTTATATCCCCACTTCATGGAGTGGTTGCTAAATAACACTTAATAAATTGGATTGCAAAATCTCAAGTAGTGTAGGAGAACACAGAGATCATCTAACCTGACCAGCATATACCTAACAAGAATCTTCCTTACAACATATTTGACAAGCTGTCATCTAGTTAGTGGGGACCCTGCATGTCCTGAGATAGCCCATTCCACAATGGGATAGCCCCAACAGGATAAGTTCCTTATATCCTACTAAATTTGCCTCTTAGCAAACTTAAGGGCATTACTCCTAGTTGTGCTCTTTGGAGTAAACAGAGCAAGCATAGTCTTCTTTTCTGCCTGAGAGCCTTCGAAGTATTTGAAAGCAGTTTACAACCAAACCTGACCTTTACTATATGGAGTGCCAGTAATCTACAAAGGAAAGAAGGAGGGAAGGGAGTAAACTTTTGTTAAGCATCTACTACATGCCAGGAATTGGGCTATCCACCTAAAACTATCTCATATGATCCCCACAACCACTCTGGAAAGTAGGTACTATTATTTTCCCATTTTACAGTTGAGGAAACTGGAGGCAGAGATTGATTAAGTCAGGCTCACACAGCTTGTGTCGGAGGCCAGACTGAACTGTCTTCCTGACTCCGGGCCTAACACTCCTATCCACTGACTTGCCTAGATAAAAGAGTGGTGGAAAGATTAAGGTTTGAGCAAAAGGATGTGTCAATAGAAAGACGGGAGAAAGAAAGAAGCATTGCAGAATTTTAGAGCTGTAATAGACCTAAAATCCAATCTCTTTTTTTTTTCAAAGATGAGGAAAATCTAGATCAGACCAGTTAAGTGATTTGCTCTAAGTCTTATAGGCATATAGTAGCAAAGCTGATACTACAACCAAGAGAATCCAGCTCCCAGTCCAATGCTTTTTCCATTCTCTCATACTGGCACCTAAATTTATCTCACTCTGTCCTAAGGTAGAGTGCTGTATGTCTAATGTACCACATACATTTATTTGTAAGGGAAAATCATCATGTGCAGCAAAAATTCATAGCCAAGAGTAAGAAAAATAATCTATTCATTTATAATCATTTATTGGGCACTTCCTACATGCCAGGCATTGGGCTGAGTGCTGGAGCATTCTGACTTGTTCTCTCTTTGCATTGCCTTTTTAATGAACCCAATAGCCAGCTGGTCACCTTCTCCTCCTCTTCATTGTTCAGAAAAACCAAACCTAAATAGAAGCTATGGTAGGAAAGCTCAGAATCTTTAAAACATCTTTTGTTCAATTATGAATATAGCCTTAAGTTGTCAAGCTCTGCTACAATAAAACCTTAGGTCCTTTAATTTGCTCACTGCTGAAATAAATTTATTGTTAGAAATCACATCCCCAGACTGAGTACAAGGCTAATGTTCAGTTGCTCTGAATAGACAATGAATTTTCAAGTGAAAAGTATACTGAAAATTCAGGGGCAAGAGCCTCTCCCATTTCTTAGGTACTTTTCAACTCCTTAGGCTCTTTCTCTCCTGCCATCTTGGAAGAATTTTTCTTTTCCTTTATCATACTAAGCTTTTAGATGTGGGTCACAATGTTTATCAATGTTGTCATTCTTATTCTGGTTAATGGATCTGACCAGAACCCTTTGGGCTATAAGGACAGTCCTTGTTTAAATAACTGTGTATTTTCTCCTTTCCATCTTCCTTAAGCTTGGCACTTCTGAATGCACACCAGGAAAAAAAAAAGACCATTTAGGGAAAGTTCACTAATGTACATATAGCTTTGAAACTCAGGAAATATCTTTTTCCTGGTCCACCAGCAATAGTAATCTTTTACAATTTTATAAATCAAAATAAGGATATGGACTGCTATCATTTATCTATTAGTATCAAGACGGAGAAAATAATGCCCTTTTAATAACAAATTAGAACTTTGGTTATTTTTCCTTGCTTATTATAATCTCCTATTTCATTAAAATGACAATGCCATCCACTGGTTTATAGAGTGACTTATCTTCCTAGTAGCTAAAAATTCTTCAGATAATATATAATTTTGCCAATCGGCTTTAAAAAAGCGTTGGTCATTTGTTTTCATTTATTGTTTTTTTTTTGCAAGGAAGTAATCTAATTGGATAAAAACCCCCTCTGATTATTGTTAAATGAAATGCAGCTTAGAAAACTGTAGGTGATAGCAAATCACTGTAGAAACCTCTCACTGAAGGTGTCAGATGGTACCAGATTGATTCTCTATATCCTTGGATTCTCATATCTAATGTGAGGTGAGTGGAAGTAAGGGAAAAAAGTAAAATTATTTGCAAAATTCTGAAATGTTTCAAATGTAATACGTGGAAAAATAATTTGGGTTCATGGGTTAAGTTAGCTGAATTTAGCTTCCTGAAGGGTAGATAGGGTGACAATCATGAGAGGCAGTGTGGTGTAGTTGAAAAGAAAGCTAAATGTGGAGTCAGGGAGAGCTCAGATACTTTCAAGGTATATGACCCTGGGCAAACCTTCCTGAAACTCAGTTCTTGACTTGGAAAACAGGGATGATAATACTTCATCTGGATGCTGTGAGTGTGAAATGAGGTTATGAATGTAAAGTGCTTTGCAAACCTTAAAGTCCTACATAAATGTTAGCTATGATTATTGTCCTTGCTAGTTACAAGATAACTTTGACCTTCTGAAAAATGTTCATTTCTTCAATATTTACCTACCTTGAAGAAGGTCTGATTAACCAACAATGGATTTGGACATCACAGTCTGAACCAAATTCAGCTAAGCAGCCGGCCACAAAATAATGTTTAATACAACTTTGTTAGCACTTCCTAAATATTTATGGAATAACAGTAACCACAGCAACTTTTGTTGCGACCAGATCTATTTGAACTGATGGTTCCGCCGTTCACAGACAAATAAATGCTTGTTGAATTAATGAGCTAATGAACAAATGAGCAACTTTTTTTTTCAAAGAGCCTACCTTGTGACTTATAATCACATTACACATTAATTATTTAGGGATAGTGGATAATGATGAAAGTGGAATGGTAGATAGAGCACTGAACTTGGAATCATGTAATTCTAGATAGTTATCATGCATTCCCAGTGTTCTCTCCCCTTCAGGCTAAACATGCTCCATGTACTCAATCACTCCTTATATGGCCTTGACTCAAGGCCTTTCATTATTTTGGTTGCTGTCCTCTGTATGTTCTCCAGCACATATGAAAATAATTATTGAACACTATCGTTTGGAATCGAATGCAGTAAAACCTAAAGTAGTCTGGCTAGGGCATAACAATAATCATGATAATGGGACTACCATGTACCCCTCCAGACCCATGTATGTCTCTTGTTCTTCATCGTGCTTAAAATATCAGTGAGAGTGGCTCAGTAATCATATTCCCAGTTCTTTCAGTACATGCTCTGGAGTTATTGTCTGGACCCCAGCTTGCACTGGCAGGGTGTTTCCAGGAAGCAACTGCTCCATCTCCCTTAAGGGCAGCCCTGAAAGACTTAAGGGTGGTTTTATAATGTAGTAGTTCACAAGTCCCCCACCATTATTGTTATTACTAGTTGAAATCAGTTAGTCACTAGATTTAAGAAACTTTTAGAAATAAGTATTCACTATGATGGCACAGTTATCACAAAACAGCCTCTTCTGAGTCCCCAATATTATGTAATACACTCTCCTACAAAGAGATAAAGAGTCCAAGGGAAAGTGGGTTCAATCTTAGAGTAAGGATAACTTACAACTAGAAGTGCTTTTGCTCAAGTTCTCAAGACATTTCCTTTTAGTATGCTGTAGCTTTTCTGCAGGGCTCCTTGTAGATAGAGCTTTTAATATGCCTTTCCTCATAGAATCCAGTCTATTCTTGCATCTTGATGCAGACGTTGGTCATTAGTTGTCGCGGTTTGGAGGATACTGCTAGGATGCTCATTTAAAAGTTCATTTATTTTTAATGAAACACTTTCCACTGTGATTTGGTTTTCTGATTCCTGGAATTATTCATGAGAGTATATGATCTTAGTGTAGAATGCTACCCCATCTCATCCTTCTTCCACCTAACATTTCTTTTTAATCAAGTTGCTCTGGATTTGATCCCCAAAAGTTTCACTGAAACCTATGAGATCAAATTTGCTTCCTTATGTTAAGACCTGTGATTCTTCTTGCTTGTTGCGGGGCAATTGCATATAGGCATTTCAGGCTGTAGCCTATTCTAATATTTCCTCTCTTAAATTTTGACTCTTGTGAATTTCTAATCTTAATTATTCTTCTTCTTGTTTCATTGTAGCCACTTTCTATGGTATCTAACTTGGGCTACAGACATAGGCAGTTCCTTAATCCATTTATGTCAAAAGTGTTTTTTAAATTATAGTAATAAGGTACTTAATACATATATTTTAACTAACCTTTGTTAGGTACACTAGATCCCTGGCCAGAAGTCTTCCATTCTTATATTTTAAAGCATAGTAGAAAAATCCAAATTCTTTTCTCAGACATCATTTCCTTAGACAACTATTCATTTCCTAAATATTTTTTTTCTTTTCTGAATTACTTTCCTTCAGAATACAATGAGTAAAGCAACCTTGTGGCTCTATATGCTTTGGGTTCTTGCCCAAGACTCTATAATCTTTGTCAAAATATTTTCTAGGTTCCTTTTTATAATATCTTTTATGCTCATGTCATTTTAAAAGTTTTAGGAGTTTCTCTTATATCTTGAATATAAAACAAATCAACAGAGTTCAATTTCTCAATTGCGGACTCTAAAAATAAATTCAAACATGATTTTAATCTAAATGATTTTAGGAAAAAATTAATCAGGAGATGGATAAATTGCATCTTCTGGGGATAGCACATATTAATTTGTATGCAATGACTTTTCTAATACATACATAGCTGGCTAAGATATTTTTCCTATTTAAGACTGTTCATTTGTTTAATGATAAAAACAGCTCTCTACATGATAAAGTCTTAAAGGAAAAGCATACAAAATGTTCTTTGCATAGTTTGTTTTTTTCTTCCAGCCATGGACATTAAATGCCAGAATTGCTGAATCTATGTCCTAATCTCTCCTAATAAACCCTGAAAACTATGGCATTTTAACCAAAACTTTTATTGGCTCTTCAACATACCACTGAAACAAACAAAAAAAAAAAACAGGACTTTTTTTTAAGCAAACTACGAATATTGTAATTCAATTCAACAACAAAAATTTCCATGCTCTTATCACATAAGACAATGAATCCCTGAGAATACAAAGACAAAAAGATAATAGCCCCTGTCCCTCACTGAGTTTAAAATCTCCTGGAGGAATACAAGAATATAGCATGTAATTTGAAGAGAAGAGAACTACCAGCAATCTATGAGTTGGCTCAGGTACAAAGGAGGGATTTGTGATATTTGAGATATCATTTTACACCTATCAGACTGGCTAAAATGATTGAAGGGGAAATGTTGGAGGGAAAGAGAAAAAATTGAGACACTAATTCATTATTGGTGGAATTTTGAACAATCCTAACCATTTTAGAGAGCAATCTGAAATTATGCCCAAAGAGTTATTAAACTGCCTATATACCCTTTGTCCCAGCAATATCAGTACTAGGTATTTTTCTGAAGATGATTAGGGAAAAAGGAAAAGAACCCATATGTTCTAAAATGTTTATAGCAGCTCTCTTTGTGGTGGCAAAGAAATGGAAATTGTAGGGATGCCCATCAATTGGCTGAACAAATTGTGGCATATTATTGTGATGGAATACTACTGTGCTATAAGAAATGATGAGCTTGATGATCATAGAAAAACATGGTGAGACTTGCACAAATAATGAAGAGAATGAGCAGCTAGGTGGCACAGTGGATAGAGCACCAGTTCTGTAGTCAGGAGGACCTAAATTCAAATCTGACCTCCAACACTTGACCTTTACTAACTGCATGGCCCTGGGCAAATCACTTAATCCTGACTGCCTGGCAAACAAACAAACAAATAAAATAACAAAGAGCAAAATGAGTAAAACCAAGAGAATATTTGTACAGTAACAGCAATATTGTTTTAAGAATGCATATTTGTGTCTAATGGTAGCCATCTCTAGGGTAGGGAGGGAGGGAAGAAAATATAGGGAAAAAGGAAAAAAAAGAAATTTACATGATAACTTTGAAAAGAATAGCAAGTTGTGCATAATAGATTTACAGTTTCATATGTAATCACTTTTATTATAGTATGTTATAGAACTGTTTGTTTTATCCCACAAATTAAAAATAAAATAAATGAAACATTTTTTTTAAAGATAGGGATAGGCAAAGATAAGGATTGTATTCCCAAAATGGGGGATATGTGCAAATTCAGCAAGACAACAAATGAAATGTAAATAGTAACCTAGTATGGCTGAAAAGGACAGAATGTGAAAGAGAGTAACATGGAACAAGATTGAAAAGGTAAATTGGAGCCAGACTGTGGAGGTCCTTAAATTATAGTCTAGAGAGTATATTTTATCTTACTGTGGAAATGGAAGCATTGAAGGTTTCTGAACAAGTATGGTACCATCCAACTTGTACTTTGAAGGTAGTTTGGGCCACTGAGTAGAGAATTTATGGAATAGAAGCAGTGAAACCAGTTTCAATAATCTATGCAAATGGTAAATATGACCTGAAAGAGGATAGTGTTCATGTGAGTAGAGAAGCAGATGGATTCAAGGAAGTTTGCACAGGTAGAATGTACACAACCTGGCAACTGATTGGGCATGGGGAAGGAAAGAATAGGAATAGGGACTAGATTTAGATTTCCTCAATTTAGGGAACTCTCAAGAGAGTAATTCCCTCTACCAATGTAGGTCAGGACCTTCTCTTCAACTTATAGTTTAGCTGCCCAGAGCATTTAGAGGTTACGGGGTTATATAGCCAGAGCCATATCTTCCTCGCTTTAAGGCTAGCTCACTATCTACTATGGCATGCTGCCTCTCATGTGTAGGAAAGGAGAGGAAGTAGTAAATGATTACTCATTTGCTGAGACTAGGAGAATTTGCTGAGACTGAGAATGACTAGGATGGTAATGAGGTCACCTTCTAAGAAGGGGGAGAAGGGTAAAGGAATAAACTTTTTTTTAAAGTGTGCATTGAATGAAGACTTTCTTGACATCCCCCACCTCCCCTCTTAATGCCAGTGCCTTCACTGTATTATCCCCAGATTATCCTGTATAAGTCTTATATACCTACCTATCATATAACTATATATGTCTACTCCATTAGAATACAAATTCTTGTGAGTAGGATTTATTTCCTAGACTAGAATTAAGAACCTCCACAGTCTGGATCCAACTTACCTTTCCAATTTTCTTTCACTTTATTATTTTATTTGTACACCTAGCTCCTGGCAAAGGATCTGGCAAAGAGTATCACCCAACAAATACTTGTTGATTGTTTGATTTATAACATTTTTTAAAAGCCATATCAATATCACTTTTTTTTTTAAATTTGGGGTCATTTCTAAATGGCATAAAAAACTTTAAATGTAGAAGCTACGTGCATAGGTAAAGCATACCCCAGCTGTTGTCATTAGTAGAGACATTTCTATGCAAGTAATTATTTTTCGTGATAAGAAGTAACAAGGTGAAAACACAGAGGACAAAGGAAAATACCAAATTAGAGCAATCGTGAATACCTAGATAAATAATAGAAGCAGTTAATTTCTGAGTTTTTTTTTTCAGTGCATGAAAGGATCTATCCCAACCAATGACAATTAAATTCCTTAGAGTTGCCATATACATGACATGAAAAGATGTAAAAGCCATTGCCCTTTACCCTTTCTACTATCCTTGGAAAAAAACTTTAGATTAATGGAATAGAAAAAAAGTTTTCACAATACAATTTTAAGTATCTTTTTTTAAACACATCTCATTAAAACGTAGGTTCATCTAAGTGCTTTTACCTATCAGAAACATCAAAAATTTCTCATTATGATAAAATGTCAACTGCATGAATCCTGATGACAACATTGTAGCAAGACTCCCTGTAATATGGCTTCCTATTAGGATGTGAATATATTATATGAGTACTGTCTTCATGTTGTTACTTAGTACTTTAGCAGCTAAGTAAACAAAGAAATGCTTTACAAAAACAAATTTTATAACCATCTCCCTTTCTCCATTCTCAGGACCACCAACCTTATTCAGCCTCTCATCGATTCTCACCTGTAATGTTAAAATATTGTCCTAATTGGTCCCCATGCCTTCTTTCTCAACTTATCCAATTCACCCTCCAGAGAACTGGCAAATCAGTATTCCTAGAGCATTGACCAGGTTATTTCCTTATTCACAAAGCTCAAATGACTCCCTTTTCCTTCAAGGATAAAATACAAATACCTTTGTTTGGCTTTGAAAGCCCTTTACAATTTCACTCCAGGCTACATTTTCAGGCATACTATACATTCTTCTCCTTCACATGCTCTATGTTCCAGCCAAACTGGGATGCTTTGCTCTTCATTCCACAAGATACATCATCTCCCATCTGCAGAACATTGCACAATCACTTCTGGAATTCATTCCCCTCCTTACCTTTGCCTTACGCAATTCCTAGTAGCACCTTTTACAAGAAGCCTGTCCCCATTACCTCAGGTGCTAGTGCCCTCTCACAGAAATTATTGACACATACATTTTGTATTTTATTTTCTTTATGTTTGTTATTTCTCCCCAATATAATGTAAGTTTTATGAGGGTAGGGCTTTCATTTTTACTCAAAATATAACACCATAATTATCACAAAGTAAGTGCTTTATAAGTACTTGCTAAATTTAATTAAAGAGTATACAAAAAATTAAACAATAAATTATCACCGGCAATGAAGAAGTTCTGGTTACTTAAATATAGAAATGACAATTCGTAGGCCACATATAAATAATGGTTTCAAACTTAAACAAAACTTTTGGATTGTTTAGATCTGGGACAGGTAGGAAAATCACCACTGTCACTGTATGGGTAGAAAAGCTGATGGGGAGTGAATGTAAATAATTTGTCTCCATGATCCCACAACTGGGTAGTGGCACGGCTAGAAATAGAACCTAACATATTTTATTTCTTTCAAGTGAGATTTCAGACACTTAAATTAAAATGCTAATATGCCTAAAAGTGTGAAGAGGGCTAAAGTTAAGAATTTCTACACTTAAGAAATTCTGCATTCAACATCATGCTTATTTATACTAAAAGCTCCTCATCTTTCAAAATTGTCTAATTGCTGAAATGCATGCTATTCAAAAGATAGGAGAGGCTGATGAAAGGTAACATTTCATCAGTTAAGGGATCTTTTTTGATATGTTTAGTCTCAAATTTTTTACCATTTATAACTGAAAATACTGCCCTCTAACACAGAGAGGTACTTTTCAAATTGAAATTGTTTCCTAGAAAGATTTCAGAGTACAGAGATATCAATGAAAAAATTCAATTTATCTACTATACCACCTAGCTGCAGTAGATAAATTCTGGGCCTGAAGTCAGGAAGATGAGTACAAATATGGTCTCAGACATTTACTACCTATGTGACCCTGGGCAAGTCACTTAACCTTGTTTGCCTCAGTTTTCTATCTGTAAAATGAGCTGAAGAAGAAAATGGCAAACCACTCCAGTATCTTTGGCAAGAAAACCCAAATAGGTTCATGAAGAGTTAGATATGACTGAACAACAACAATAACAATATGGCTATTGTCTTCAGGCAGCTTATAGTCTGTAAAATGATGAGAATGTACAAATAAAATTATGTGTTTAATGTTTTAGTGGATTAAGTCATAATCTTCTAATACCTTAAGTCACTAGAATGTAAGAATGTGTCCAACCCAATGTCAATTCAGAAGACCTGAATTTGAGTTCCAGTCTCCCATTTACTAGTTATTTTGAGCAAGTCACTTAAGTTCTCTAGACCTCAATTTCCTTGTGTGTAAAAAAAAAAAAAAAAAAAAGAGGGGGGTGAATTATTATAGGAGCATGGCTTAAAGAGCTTTATATTATGTCAATCTATTCCTTTTAGAAATAAGAAAACTGAGGCCCAAGGAAATTAATGAGACTTGTCCAAGGTCACTGACAGTCTTACAAATGGGATTTGAATGGAGCACTTCTGACTCTTAATCCATCCTGCCTCATTTTAATATTCTATTATTTTCTTGGTACACATATATCCTAGGAAACCCATTTTCACCTCAAGGAATGCATAGAAAAATAAAGAGGTTGGAGATTTAAACATGTCTCTTTAAATTTATTTTGGCTTCTCTTCAACACATCAGCTGTTTGCTCTTTGGCTGGACAACTCCACTTCTGTCACCTAAACAGTAAAACAGAATCTGTACCTGTCACTGTTCTAAGAGAATCAGAGGGCAGAACCTGCCAAAGGTGGGATAAAATAGTCAACAAGCCCGATGTCTTTTACAAAAAGGAAGAGAAAAGCACATTGCCTACATATCCTTTTTGACTGTTTCTCAAGAGGCGAACCAGAAAATTCTTTCCCCTTTTTTAATCTCTTTAATGCATGGGACTTCCTACTCTATCAGTAAGTAAGTAATTGGATCCTAATTTTCATTAACACAGGATTCCTTTAAAATAGCCTAATAGCCTACTCATTGTATCTTTTACCATACACTTGAATTGAAGCCTGGAGGGCTGGAAGTATATGAATGAATATATACATTTAGGAAGGCTATTCAGTGAAAGGGAGAAAAGCTTTAGAATTCACTAAAGGGAGAGGGGACAACTTTCACCCAAGAGGTTTTCAATACGCATCTGGAAAGAGATTAGGGTATTTTAGTCTCTATCCATCTGTACCCACAGGCACCTGGAAACATTAGCACTCAAGAGATAGTACATTTAGTTCATTTCACAAAGAAGAAAAACATCAGAGCCAGGGGTGGGGAACCTGCTGCCTCAAAGCCACATGTGGCCCTCTAAGTCCTCAAGTGTGGCCCTTTAACTGACTCCAAACTTTACAGAACAAATTCCCTTAATAAAAGGATTTGTTCTGTAAAAGTTGAACTCAGTCAAAAGACCACCAAGGACCTAGAAGGACATAGGTTAGATTTAGAGCTGAAAGAAACCTGAGAAATCATCTAGTGCAATCTTCTCATTTTATAAATGAGGAAGCAAGTTAAACGCCTTGCCCAAGGCCACAAAAGTTATATGTGGTTGAGGCAGAATTCAAACTCGTGTCTTCCTACCTCAAGTCAGTGAACTCATCCATTCTACCAAGATGTGATATGTTATTATTACACTACCAAAAATGAAGTGATGATCAAAAAATGCCAGTGTGTTTCATTTTATTTTTTTTTCAAGAATAGATCACTTCAGGCCAACTTCCTTTTTGACAGGTGTTTATATTCTGGCAAAATGGAATTTTTTTCTTGTGTTCATTTCCTGATTTTTGAAATACACTGAAGCTTTGTTTCTGGGGGGTACACATAGGAACACTAAGCATGTGCTCGGTCTACTGACTATTGAAAACCATGGTTAAAAGTTTTATGGGTAAACAGCAAAATAAAGAATCTAATATCAGATCTACAAACAATATGAGCAGGGGATAAACTTTCCAAAAAGGTAACTGACACCTAAATAACACTTTTGGCACCTTCACACCCACATCAGAAAAAAGAACCATCATTGAACAGAATAGTTGAAAAGAATCAGACATCAATGCTGTGTTCCTTTATGACGCTCTCCATTCACCAATCCCATAAGATATCATTATTGTCCAAATGTTTTGATCTGACAAACTACCTTACATATAATATTTTCTTACTATGTCTTAGAGGCCCCCCTAAAAATAAAATCTAATGATGAACCCTTTATGGCATTTACTTACCAGATTTCTTCCAACAGCTCAGTATCTCACCTACCTTCTTTCCCATTTGAAAGTACTGGATTGGGTTTCATAAATGGATAGAACAAGGAAGATACATTTAAAAGGTATAGGAGTGGTTAAAATACCAAAGATTCAACTCAAAGCACTATAACTTTACTAAGCATTTACTTTGTGTAAGGCATGCATTTCTTTTTCTTTTTTCTTTCCTTTTGTTTTGCTGTAGGTCCCATAATAATAATTTTTTTATTAACTTATACTGAATTATCAACAATCACTTTCATAAGCTTTTGAATTTTAAATTTTTCTCCCCTTCCCTCCCCACCTCCCTCCTCAAGAAGGCATGCAATCTGATATAGGCTATATATATACATTCCTATTAAACATATTTTCACATTAGTGATATTGTAAGGAAGAATTAGAACCAATAGGAAGAACCACCAGAAAGAGGAAACAAAACACAACAGAAGAAAAATATAGCAAATAGTATGCTTCAATCTGCATTCAAACTCCATAGTTCTTTCTTTGGATGTGGATAGCATTTTTCATCATGAGGCCTTTGGACATGTCTTAGATCCCTGTATTGCTGAGAAGGGTTAAGTTTATCAATATTAGTCATTGCACAACATGGCTGTTACTGTGTACAACTTTCTCTTGCTTCTGTTCACTTCACTCAGCATCTTACCATACAAGTCTTTCCAGGTTTTTTCTGAAGTCAGCCTGTTTATCCTTTCTTAAAGCACAATAGTATTCCATGACATTCATATACCACAACTTGTTCAGCCATTCCCCAATTGACGGGCATCCTCTCAATTTCCAATTCTTTGCCACCACAAAAAGAGCTCCTATAAATATTTTTGTACATATGGGTCTTTTTTCCATTTGTATGATGTCTCTGGGATATAGCCCGAGAAGTGCTATTGCTGGGTCAAAGGAAGGCATGTATTTCTAAACAGCTGCCAAACTGATGTTCCTAAATCAAAATTAGTACCATGACATTCCCTGACTTATGAATCCTGTGGTTTCTAAGACAGAATACAAATTCCTCTGCAGGGCAGTCAAAGCCCTTCACAATAGACTGCAACCAAATTTTCCTTTCCAGACTTAATAATATTGCCACTGGCAGCTGGTGGTAGATTAGATAGAGTGCTGGTTCTACAGTCTGGAAGACCTGAGTTCAAATCTAGCCTCAGACAAGTCTTGAGCAAGTCTTTTAACCTCTATTTGCTTCAGTTTTCTCAACTATAAAATGGTAAGAATAATAGCACCTACCTCACAGAGTTGTTGTGAGGATCAAATGAAATAGTATTTGTAAAAGTGATTAGTGGGGGGGGGGGGGGGGGCGGAGCCAAGATGGCAGAGGGAAAGCAGTGACTTGCTTGAGCTCTCCCTCAAACCCCTCCACATACCTATAAAAAAATTCTAAACAAATTCTAAAGCAGCAGAACCCACAAAAAGACAGAATGAAACAGATTTCTAGCCCAAGACAACCTGGATGATTGATCTGAAAGGTTTATCGTGCTGGGCGGGAGAGGAGCACACAGCGAACCTGGAGCAGTCCTCAGAGGACTGAATTGCAGGCAGCTGTGGAAGTTTCCAGACTTCTCAACCCATGAACGCTAAAGATAATTTGGAAGGTCAGTGGGAAAAGTCTGTGACTGCAGTGAGAGAAGGAGCTAAGTCTCTGCCACAAGCCCCAAGCGTGTCCCTGAGGCAGCAGTTGCCTCCTAAGCTTCCCACTCACACACTGAAGGGGAATCAAGTGGCTGATCAGAGGGGATTGCAGGGATCTCTTTGCCAGTGCTGAGGCATAAATCTCTTGCTTTGCTGGTGCTTGGATCTGGGTCACAGTTCTGAGGGGCGGTCCTGGGGTGAGGAGGAGTGCTGGCATGGTGGAGCTTGTTGTGGCAGTGGAGAGGAAACACCTCATCCCTTACCATAGCACCTTGGAAGAACTGAAAATTTTCAGGTCCCTAGAAGTATCTCTGAAAACAGCTGTATAAAATCCTGAAGCTTGGGACAGTACATTCTCTACATTGGAAGCAGACTCTTACCTTAACAAAGAGTTTAAAACTCAAGTAATTGGTGGGGATCATAAGCAAACCTCACAAAAAGAGTCAGACTATATTATCTTACTTTGGTGACAAAGGAGATCAAAACATACAACCAGAAGAAGACAGCAAAGTCAAAGCTCCTACATCCAAAGCCTCCAAGAAAAATTTGAATCAGTCCCAGGCCCTGGAAGAACTCAAAAAGGATTTTGAGAATCAAGTAAGAGAAGTAGAGGAAAAACTGGGAAGATAAATGAGAGTGATGCAAGAACACCATGAAAAACAAGATAACAGCTTGCTAAAGGAGACCCAAAAAAATACTGAAGAAAATAACACCTTAAAAAATAGCCTAACCCAAATGGCAAAAGAGGTCCAAAAAGCCAATGAGGAGAAGAATGACCTAAAAAGCAAAATTGGCCAAATGGAAAAAGAAGTCCAAAAGCTTACTGAAGAAAATACTTCCTTAACAATTAGAATAGAGCAATTGGAAGCTAGTGACTTTATGAGAAATCAAGACACTGTAAAACAAATCCAAAAGAATGAAAAATTAGAAAACAATGGAAATATCTCATTGGACCTGGAAAATGGATCCAGGAGAGAGAATTTAAAACTTATTGGACTATCTGAAAGCCATGATCAAAAAAAGAGCCTAAACATCATCTTTCAAGAAATTATCAAGAAAAACTGCCCTGATATTTTAGAACCAGAGGGCAAAATAGAAATTGAAAGAATCCACCAATCTCCTCCTGAAAGAGATCCCCAAAGGAAAACTCGTAGGAATATTGTAGCCAAATTCCAGAGTTCCCAGGTCAAGGAGAAAATATTACAAGCAGCCAGAAAGAAACAATTCGAGTATTGTGGAAACACAATCAGGATAACACAAGATTTAGCAGCTTTTACATTAAGGGACCACAAGGCATGGAATATAATATTCCGGAGGGCAAAGGAGATAGGATTACAACCAAGAATCACCTACCCAGCAAAACTGAGTATAATCCTGCAGGGGAAAAAATGGTCATTCAGTGAAACAGAGGACTTTCAAGCATTCTTGATGAAAAAACCAGAGCTGAATAGAAAATTTGACTTTCCAATACAAGACTCAATTGGAACATGAAGAGGTAAACAGGAAAGAGAAATCATAAGAGACTTATTAAGGTTGAACTGTTTACATTCCTTCATGGAAAGATGATATTTGTAACTCATGAGACATATGTCAGTATTAGGATAGTTGGAGGGAAAAATTATATGTATATATGTATATGTAGATAGATAGATAGATACATAGATACATAGATACATAGATGGATAGATAGAGGGCACAGGGTGAGTTGAAGATGAAGGGGTCATATTTGCAGAATAAAATTAAGGGGTGAGAGAGGATTATACTTGGAGAAGCAGAAAGGGAGAGGTAGAACGGGGTAAATTATCTCACAAAAAAACAGAAAAGAAAAAACTTTTACAGTGGAGGGGAAACAGAGGAAGGTGAGAGGGAATGAGTGAATCTTATTCTCATAGGATTTGACTTAAGAAGGGAATAACATACATACTCAATTGGGTATGGAAATGTGTCTTACCCTACAGGAAAATAGGGGGGGGGAAGGGGACAACAGAGTAGGGAGATGATAGAGAGGAGGGCAGATTGGGGAAAGCGGGTAAACAGAAGCAAATACTTCTGAGGAGGGACAGGGTCAAAAGAAAGAATAGAACAACCGGGATAGGATTAAGGGAAATAGAGTTAGTTTTTCACAGCATGTCTACTATGGAAGTGTTTTGCATAACTGCACATTTATAGCCTATATTGAGTTGCTTGCCTTTTCAATGAGGGTGGGTGGGGAGGGAGGAAGGGAGAAAATCTGGAACCCAAAGTTTTAAAAACACATAAAAAAAAGTTTTCACATGCAACTGGAAAATAAGAAATACAGGAAATGGGGTATAGAAATCTATCCTACCCTACAGGAAAATAGAAGTGGAAAGGGATAAGAGAAAGGGGGGGACAAACAGAAAGGAAGGCAGACTAGGAGAAGGGGTATTCAGAAAGCATGCCATCTTGGGGTGGGGGGAGGGGCGAAATGGGGTGAAAATTTGGAACTCAAAATCTTGTGCAAATAAAAGTTGAAATCTAAAAATAAATTTATTAATTAAAAAAAAGACTTACATGAGCTAAAAAAAAAAGTGCTTAACACATTGCGTATCACATAATAGCCCTATGTAGACGTTTATTCCCTTCCCTTCTCTGCTTCTGCTTTACCAACAATATTCCATTTTCAATGTAGGCCTTTACCCATACCTAGAACTCATATCCTGCTTACTTTTACCCAACTTTCAAAATCTAGTTAAGGCCTAGCTCAACTTCCCTCCAATAGAATATAAGCTCCCTGAAGATAAAGATTGTCATTCTTTGTGCTTTCACATCTCCAGGTGTTAGAACTGGCACAGAATGGGTTTTTCTTAAATGCTTATTGAATTGTGTTGAATTGAAGGCACTGTACTCACTAACCACTATTTAGATCCTTCCTACCAAATCTTATACCCAATTTCAAATCCTCCTAGGTTTGTTGTTGTTGTTGTTTCTGACCTTTTGTGACCCCATTTGGGTTTTCTCAGCAAAGATACTGTAGTAGTTTGCCATTTCCTTCTCCAGCTTATTTTAGAGTTGAGGAACTGAGGCAAACAGAGTTAAGTGAGTTGCCCAGGATCACACAGCTACTAAGCATCTGAGGCCACATTTGAACTCAGGTCCTCCTGATGCCAGTCTACCACTTTACCACCTAACTGTCCCTTCTTCAGTTTTATCTGAATTCAAATAATTCATTGATAGCTATTGTTTTCATAATTCATCTTCAGGGCTACGATCATTTTTACTGCCTCCTGTTATAAAATCGTTGACTTAAGTTTCTGGTACTTTTTGTACAGAAAGCCCTTCAAAGCAAAGTTTATGAGTCTAACCATTCTTACTCAGAGTAATCTTGACAGCTTCTGGAGAGAAATTTGTACCACATTAGACATTGTTTGAATGAACTTTATTTAAATAATTTTACAGACAAGGACGTTGAGGCTTAAGTATTTTGTGAAGGGACATAACTAGCTAGCAGCTGGGCCACAGATAGAATGTGGGTCTTTTGTTTCAAAGACATAGTGTCATAGTGTCTTGCTTGAAGTATTAAGTTCCTTTTCACTTAGATACTCCACACTGGTCCTCAGAAGTGTCACTGGAAATTTCTGAAGGAAGCTCTTTATTAGAAAGTTATGAACAAAAGTATTTTTCTTGGGATCGTTCAAGTCCAGCTTTGCCTGGAAGCAGAGTATTGGTTTGGATGACCTATTCATGTCACATCCATCATTTATAAAATCATACACAGTTTGAATTCATCCATTGTACATTTAGTGCTTACTGTATATCAGGTGTTGGAGATACAGAGATGAGAAGGAAAAAACACCTTCCCATAAGTGGCTCAAAGTCTGCCCTTCTTTAATTTTATGATCAGAATTCTGAGGGTGGGGGCTCAGGATTAATGATTTCATTAGTGTAAGAAATTTCAGAAGGGGAAATTCTCCTTACAGATTTAGATTAATAGGTCATCTGTAGTTTGTAGTCTTGGAGAGTTATGTAGAGCAGAGAGGTTAAGTGATTTAGCTTATGGTCATACAGTGTTGGAAGCAGGACTTCCTGACACCATTTCATGGCTTCTATCCACAATGCTTCTGATGACCTTGACCAAAGTTATTAAATAATTTTACACCCCTACTTTGGGCATCTCCTCAAGTCCCACTCTCATTGTCAGGCCAGGTCCCCAGAAGGTATCATTCCTCCCTTCAGAAACCACATCTTTCAGTCACTGTAGGCCATGTTAAAAAAACCAAAAAACAAAAACAAAAGCAAAAACAAAAAACTCCAGTAAAATGGTATTCAAGATTGGCTACACCTAAATTCTCTCCTGACTTTCATTTACAGGCAAATTTACTCAACCCAGAAAGTATAACTGGAAGAAAAAACTGACAGCCATCAGCTTTCTTAGAAAAAGCTTCTCTCAGGAAATGTGGCATTTTTTACCTATACTGTGCAGCTAATATAAGGGCCCCAATACAGCTACTACAACTCAAAAGTCTCTATAAATTCCTGACATTACGAAGAGTTTTCATCCCATAAAAAAATGATAGACTTTAAAAGCTTGGGACAGATGCAGCATAATTCTACTCCCACATGCTTTAAGGCTATTTAAAGGGACTGTCAGCATGAATAATGCACAGAAGTTATTTTTACATAAAATGCACATAGAGGTTATATAATCATCTGGTAGATTATGACATTGATAACTAAAAGTTCAATTTACATGACAAAGTAAGACTAATCCTGGTTGCCTAGGTTAAATTTTATAAGGTTAAATTGCTAAACTTTCATGATTTTTCCCCAATATGCATTTAAGAAAGAAAATAACATGTAGTAACACTGGCATTTGTGAAAAGCAGAAAAATAACTTCAGAGAATTTTGTGTGTGTTGGGGCTGGAGATTGGGGGAAAAGTATCCTGGAGAAAGAGAGAAAGAGGTTATTCGTGAAAATAAAGGATATTGGATATTGGTAATTCCTCATCTTTTCTTTCAAGTTCTGGAGCATATTCCACAGGGAATATTTAACATTTTGTTTTATTTCTTCAAAACTAATTTAACCAAAAATGTGAAAATAATTCAGAAAAATCCTTCTGACTATTGACTTCTAGGTTACCATAGGATCCAAACAAAAATGTAATGCTGAACTAAATAAATTCACTAGTTAATTAAATTAAGCTCCTTTTCTTTTCATTTAAACCCCTGAAGGTAAGAGCTATATATTTGTAGTTTTCTTAGTTTGAAACCTAACAGTGTCCCAAGTAGTAAATGAGGTACTTCTTAAATCTCTTTTGATGTTAATAGTGAGAGGTGGTGTTTTTTTAAGGTATTTTTGCACTTATTTGGTTTGCTTACTACATTTATTAATTTCATTCAGTTCTTCTGCCACATGTTTTGGCTCCTCTTCTTTGCTTCAGGAAACTGTGCATCCAAGCATCCTGGATCTTTTAAAGATTCCTTTTTCTCTACTAACACAATGTAAAAAATAAATGGTGGGTTTGATTAAAAATCAAAGCTTAACTGTTTAGATTTTTGGTCCTTAGCTCTCCAAACTCAAGTTTGGGTGAATGTGTGTGTTTGTATTTTTTTTGTAATAAATCTATCCTGAATCTGAGGGGAATTAGTAAGAATTAGTAATATTGTGAAATCATATAATGTCAAAGATGAAAAGGATTTCAGAAAGAAAAGTGTAAGGATGGATTACAAGCACAGTATTTGAATGAAATGGGAAAAATAAAGTTTAAAAGTCTACTATATATCATGTTGATGTTCGCCCAAGTTCCTTACCATCAACTGCTCTCTGCCTTTATACATCTGTCTCTTTTCTTAAATAACTAATACTTTGATGCTCTCTCTCACCAAAGTAGTGCCAACCAGTTTGGGGACAGAAGCCTGAATATTTGTCAATTCTTCCTAGACTCATTTTCCTAATCATTTGAAAGTTATCATGCCTATTAACAAAAGAATGGACTGGACATCTTCACTTGTTTCCAATAATCAGACTGATTTAAACATGGTCTTTCCCTTAAGTATATTACAGGACAGTCCAGTCCTAAATGTAGAAGATGTCCTATTACTTCTGTCAGGAAAGAAGAAAGAGAACAATCTTTTTTTCTTCGAATGGTGTTTTGACATTGCTTAATGGTCTAGAATGGGAAAGTAAAACGTAAATTATAATAGATATCCAAATATTCAAACAAAGATTTTTCTTCTCTGTAGCAAAAATAATTCATATGATCTGGAAAACTGCCTCAGTTTTTCCCTTCAATATCTAGTATAGATCATGACATAATATTCACTTAGTATTTATTTGGTGCTTTAAGATTCACAAAACATTTTACATAAATTACCCCATTTGATTTTGACAACAACTCTGTGAAACAGAAAGTATAATTATTATTAACTGCATTTTCCTGATTAGAAAACACTTAGACAAGTTAACTAACTTGTCAGAAGACACATAGATCCTAAGTGGTAAAGCTGGTATTCAAACCCAGGTGATTCCAAGGACAGTCTTCATTCCATTATACCCACTACCACTCATAGAAGTGCTCCATAAGCAAATGGAGATGGATTCTGAAGTGAAAGCACCTGCACTACTTTTAGCCATCTGTTGTAGAAGAGTAGACGTAGGACAGGAAATATATGATTCAGTTTAATTCAATGAACTTTTTTTACATTTAAGTTTTCCAATCTTTTTTTTAAGAAAGAATATAAAACAGTAATTGTTCGTATAAACTAAGAGAAGTTATTGTGCCTATAAAATGGTCCACTTGAGTTTATGAAATCAAGGATAGGTTTAATGTGTTCTCTTTATCTATTCAATTTCCCTTATTCCATCTACAATCTCATAAAAATAGGTCTATCTGAGGTCAAGCCTCATGAAATGCTTTGCCAAAATCTAAGTAAACTATATCTACAGTATTCTCCTGATTTGCCAGTCAAACAAGGAAATAAGATTAATGTGGCATGGTATCTCATAGGATCCCTATTCTACAAATAGTAGGGAACTCAGAAACCACCTAGTTCAGTCATCTTATTTTACAGAATGGGAAATTGAGGTCTGTGGAGGAAGTTTAAGTGACTTGTTCAAAGTGACACAAATAGGAAACCTCACAGCTGGGATGTGAACCCAGGTTCTGACTCTAGAGATGGTACCTTTCCCACTGAAATACATTATCTCCATACTATATCTTTGTACTCACTCATTCCTTTTTCTAGATGTTCGCTATCATTTTAATAATACATTCTAGAATTTTGTTAAGTTGAAAGCTCACAGTCCTATCGTTGACAGGCTTTGTTCTCTTTCCTTTGGATTTCTGAATATTAATATAACACCTGCCCTTCTCTAGGCCTTCAGTGCCCCTGCCCTTTTCCATAATGTTTCACATATTACTGAAAGTGGTTTAGAAATCATATGTATCACTTCTGTCAGTAAAATCATGGCTTTGGGTTTCCAGGACTATAATTCAGTCCTTCAGATGCATGTGGGGAAGATTGTTAGAACATTCATTTTTCATTATGTAGACTTTCACTGTCAGAACTCATTGGACATGTGCTTATGGATAAACAGAACATCCTGGAAAAAAACAAGTACCTACACACTCCGTATAAACAAAACATTTTTTAATGCCACTAGGAAATTCCTTCCTAACCAATCCTTAAACTTCAAACAAAATTTTGTGTAAACAGATGAATCTGGCATCATGTTCTAGAGTTCAAAAGGAATGTAGTAAATGTCGTTCACAGGAACACCCCTTGTTATAAGGCCTTCACTCTAGCAGGGGGTATTTTTAAAAGTCTTTTTATGGGTCAAAACAAATCAAAACCAGGCATGAAAATATACTTGAAAGTATTTCTTGGATATGTGTTTTTCATCTTTCCTGACTCTCAGAATTTCTGATGTCCTTTCTAAGCCAGGACATTCTTGTTTATCTTTGTATACTCACCACCTTGTACAGTGCTTGGTATGTAGCAGAAGCTATTATTGTTGCTGTTGTTATTGTTGTTACTTATAATTTTTATTAATCATCATTAATAATAATAATAGCTACCATTTATATAGTGCTTTAAGGTTTACAAACATTTAACAATGTTATCTCATTCGACCTTCAGAACCCTGAGAGTCAGGTGCAATTATCATCCCCATTTTACAGATAAGGAAACTTGCCTAGGCCCATACAGCTATAAAGTATTTGAGGCTGGATTTGAACTCAGATCTTCCAGACTCTAAATCCTAAAGTGTTTAATAAATGCCTACTAATCAATTAGTTATGTCTCTTTTTAATTTCTTTAAACAAATTATAGATCACTTAATTTTCTAACTTCTTTTACCCCGTCTTTCTTTCTCACACTGCATCATAAAACAGCTTCTCTGACCTCTGTATGGGAAGTTACTTCAAGGTTTAAATTATTGCTTCATTAACCACATTAGAGCTGCTCTCTGAGATAATTACCTCAATCTAACCACAATGGTCCCACATTGCTTTTTCAGAAGTAAATTTGTCTTAGTCTTACATATCCTATATTAGATGAAGCAATGGAAATTTGGTAGCTAGAGTTACAAGCAGCAGGCATAAATTCTAGTTCATTGCACTGAGCTGGAAGGCTGGTCAAAATTTCAACTAGATCAGAAGACAATTTACCTATTCTTGGTTTCTTAGATAATTCATTATTGGTGTTGATTACTTTGTAATTTTTTACCGGGTTATATGTATTATTAAGGCAAAGATATGAAGCTAGCAGCATGTTAATGCATACTGCTATGAATATATTTGAGTTATGTAAGCAGCACAAATGCTTTATAGAGGAAGAGCGTGAGGGCCAGAGCTGCAAACTGACTTACCCATAGTTATTCAGTTACTAAGCATTGGAGCTTAGATTTCCAGTTCCATGCTCCCTCTACTATGCCACATGGAAATCCCATTTTTTCCCCAAATATTTTTAGACAGCAACTACCATTTATAAGACATTCTGCTAGGTGGTGAGCATGCAAATATAGAAAGGAAACAATTTCTGTCCTCTAAGAAAAAGCAGGTACCTATAAAAGAATTTACAAAATATATCCCAAGTCAATACAATATTGTTTTTTAATGTAAGGGGGGCACTTAGCAGCTAGGGCAATTTCCACATGCTTCAGGTGAAAGGCAGTGCTTAACTGTTTTTTGAACGTAGCAATGTATTCTAAGAGGATAGGAGGGGGTGCATGCTATGTCTGATCACAGAGGATGAAGATGGAATACCATATATGAATACTGTACATGAGAAACTGCATTTATGTTTCAAACAAAAGTTGGGAAATACGCTGGGGGTAGAAAATTGCCTGAACTGTTGATTTTCCTTTCTATAAATACCAGTGCCAGATCATGCTGAATTTGTGACAGTGTCCAGCTAGCTATTTTTTACTGATTAATTTACAAATATATGTATACATACATATATAATTTTGATTTAGATAATTAAATTAGATAATTAATCTTTAAATTAGATAATAATCTTAATCTACTCTTTCCTGATCAAATCCCATTTGCTCTTGGGCAACACAGTTATTTTGGGAAGGCTGTTGATAAACTAGAGTATGAAGAGGAAGGAAATCAGGATGGTGATGAATCTTGAGGTTCTCTCTTGTAAGGATCATTGAAAAGCATTTGAAGGGAATATTTAATTAGAAAACTCAAAAGGAAACGATAAGCATCTTCAAGTATGGGAAGGGTTGTCAAGTGGAAGAAAAAGGATACCTACTCTCTTTGACCCCATAGGGTCATACTAGGGACAATAGATGGAAGTTTCTGAGAAAAAATTAAGTCTTGCTATAAAAAGGGCTTGCTTTCAAATAGAGTGGGTTTCTACTCACTGGAGATTTTCAAGCAAAGGCTGGATATTGGAAATTTAGTACAGGGCCTTCATTATGCTTAGAGGACAGCCAGGAGGTTCAATGGATAAAGTATCATGCCTGGAGTCAGGAAGACTCATCTTCCTGAGGTCAAATCCCTTCTTTAGACACTTACTAGCAGTATGTGACCCTGGGCAAGTCACTTAATCCTGTTTGCCTCAGTTTCCTCATCTGTAAAATAAACGAGAGAAGGAAAAGGCAAACCACTCCAATATCTTTGGCAAGAAAACCCTAAATGGAGTCACAAAGAGTCAAACATGACTGAAAAAATGGACATGACTGAAAAACAACTGAACAACAACAAAAATTTGTTATGATATTATATTGCTTCTGAGTCCTTTCAACTTGAGGTGCAGAGGTTCTGTGATCATCACAAACAACTCTATTAGGGAGAATTTTTATCCCTATTTCAGCTGAGGAAACTCATGAAGATTTAACTTTCTCAAGGTCATAAAGCAAAGAAATGGCAAAACCAGGACTTGATCTAGATCACCTGACTCCTAGTTCAGAATGTCAAAACTACATTGTGGTGCTGCTCTATGTATCGAGACTTTTTTTTGCCCCAAAACAACATCTTTTTGATTCAGCATACACAAACATTTAATTCCGACCTTCTGCCCCCAATCTAATTGTGTCCCAAAATCCCTAAAGTAACTTTATACTTTGAGAAAAAAAAATCCCTAGACGATAATCACAGTTACAAGATGAGCTAAATTGAAATCCTTAATGTTCAGGTGCAACGTATAATTTAAGAGAAAATTTATAAATCTTTAGGAAGGATAGAGTGGAACACAGGACTCTGAGCTTTAAAATTTGCTTTGAATCATAGGATATACTATGATTATAGATTTAAAGATTTAGGAGAAAAGTAAAGAACTTTTAAAAATTTAAAGCATTATATAAATTCTAGCTATCATCATCACTACTTTTATTATTATGGCTAGAAGATATATTTTAGATGATCTAGTTCAATCCCAACACTTTACAGTTTAGAAAAGTCAGGTGATAAATAGCATCATATTATCTGACCTGACTGAACTTTGTTTTATAAACCATCAAAAATGGTAACACACCAAAGTTTTTGGCTGTCTATCCTGAATCCAACAATGTTCTTAATGGTAACATTTTAACATTCAAACAAAACACATCTTTTAGATGTGTTTTTTTCAAACCCCTATAAAGTGCAGAATTGCCAGGATTGTGAGCAACATCATAAACAAGAAATCATGCAAAAGTAGCATAAAGAACATCATAAAAGAAAGATGTGACTGCACCAAAAGATAGCTCGTTATGTGTTAAGAGTAAGAGACAATGTGTGAAGAGGCTTCATACTCCACGGTCAAGAAAAATTGAGGAAGGCCCCCAATGCATTGGATGAGCCTCACTGTGGCAAGCTTATGGGAAAAGGTGGATGACAACTGAGCAGGATGGGTAGGCAGGGACGAGTTACAATACTCATTACTGAAAGGAATGCCCACACTGGTGAGATTATAGCACCACTATACTACCAGAATAAGAATACAGGTACTCTAAAGGAGTTTAGAGGCAGCTTGGTGGCACAGTAGACAGAGCACTAGACTTGGAGTCAGAATTCAATTCTTGCCTCAGATACCTTTTAACAGTATGATTCTGGGCAGGTCATTTAACTTGTGTCCTCAGGTCCTCCATCTGTAAGATTCAGACAATATAAGCACCTACTTCCCAGGGCTATTGTGAGGACCAAATGAATTAACATACATAAAACACTTTGTAAAACTTAAAAGGCTATATAAATGCCAGCTATTATTATTATTAGAATACAAAGATGAAAATGGATACTGTGGTATAATAACTGTTACCCATTCATATATTGGGCAGCTTTATGACTCAGTGGATAGACTGCCAGACTTGGAGTCAGGAACACTCATATTCCTGAGTTCAAATTCAGCCTCAAACACTTACTAGCTATGTCACCCTGAGAAAGTCACTTAACCCCATTTGCCTCAAGTTTCCTCATCTGCAAAATGAACTGGAAATGGAAAATGGCAAACCACTCCAATATCTTTATCAAAAAAACTTCAAATGAGGTCATGAAGTCAGACGTGACTGAAAAATGAGTCAACAATTATAACATTTATATATTATGCTAGTCCACTGAGAATTTCTTTTATTTGGATGGGACATGTGGTTTAATTTGTATAGAGAACTCCTTACTGAAGAAACCTTCTCTACCACTGCAGACCAGCACACCTGCTCTGCAACTCAAATATGTCAAAAGAACTGAGAGGTTAAGTGCCTGATGTAGCATCCTACAGCCAAAATGTATCACAGATGACACTTAAAGCCAATCTTCCTGACCTGAGGACCACTTACTAATTACTTTGTGCCACACCTCTCTGAGAGAAATGGTACCAAAACATGAAACTGAGAGACTTCTCTAAGACAGATAAATAACTTGTTTTAATAGTTCATTCCTGTGAAAATAATTATAGTAGTGTTGCTGCTATTTAGTTTAATCACAAAAGAGCATTATCTGTAAAATATGGTGGAAGAAGACGGAGAAAAGATTCCACTTTTAATTTTTTTCCATTAAAAACATCTATGCAGCTGAACTCTATTCAACAGTTTTAATATAAATCATTAATTCCATTTTTAATAGTTAACTCTCAAAGAGGATACAATGCATTACTTTTCAGTTTCTGCTTTTTCAAGTCATAAAAGAATAAACCAGAGATGGGGAACCTGAGGCCTCAAGGCCACATGTGGCTCTTTAGGTCCTCAAGCAATTTATTCTGTGAAGTTTGTATTCAGTCAAAGAGCTACAGTTGAGGACGGAGAGGGCCACATGTGGCCTCAGGGCTTCAGGTTCCCCACACCTGGAATAGAATAGACCATAATCATTATCCAGAAAAAGAACCAATAAACAGAAGTATGTATAGAATGATTGTTTGTGTGTGTGTGTGTGTGTGTTTAATGGCAGCCATCGTTAGGGGAAAGAGAAGAAAAAAAATAAAGAAAAGTTACATAACTTTATGATATATTTAAAAGGAATAGCAAGTTGTACATAATAGATTTGCAGTGTCATGTGTAATCATCTTTTTCTATTCTTCTTTGTTATGTAAATGTTTGCTTTATTTCTTAAGTAAGTTCAGAATTTTAAAAAATAATATGCTTCAGAGCAGGTACTGATCTCCACTGATAGAAGTTTCTGTATTAGGAGTTACACTGGTTGAGAAAAAATAAAATGGAAAAAAATAGACCTTAAACAATAAAACTGAATAATATGTGGTCATGATGTTGTCCATGTATCACTAAAGGTCATAGATTTAGAATTAGAAAGCACCATGGATGACATCTAGTCCAACTCGTTCCCCTGAGAAAACTGGAGGTCCAAAGAGAGAAAGTAATTTGAGCAAAGTCATATAGGTAGCAAGAAAACTGCAAAGCAATCAAATGAACTAGTTATCCAAATCCATCTTCTTTCCACATGCACCATGCATCCCATACTTCTAGTGTGTATTTTATACTCTAGATCCAGGGAATTGTTAGTCCAGGGAAGAGAACACTCAAAGGCATATGATAACCTCATTAAAAAAATACTTTGAATATTATAAGTACTCAATGTTTGCTGATTAAAGGAAAGACTATTCAAAAGAAGTTAAATAGTATACCTTTTTTTTTTGCTTTTAAACCAATTATGGGAGGAATTTGATCATTTTGGCTAATTTCTAACAAGACAGATATTTTTGTTGGTGTTCAACAGTTTCAGTCGTGTACGACTCTTTGTGACTCCATTTCGGGTTTTCTTGGAAAGATACTATTTTCCCATTTTCTCCTCCAGCTCATTTTATGGATGAGGAAACTGAGGCAAACAGGGTTAAGTGACTTGCCCAGGGTTGCATACAGCTAGTAAGTGCCTGAAGCTAGATTTGGACTCAGGTCTGGCTGACTCCAGGCCCCACCTACTACGCTGATCATCTCCCACCCCCTCCTGACGAAGCTGCCTTTTGGGCAGATATTAATTATTAATTAATAACACAAAAATTAAGCAAAAATGATCAAATACTTATAAAAATCTGACTTGTTATGCAAGGTTTCACACACCCGGAGTCCTTACATCTGCAAATGAAAAAGAAGGGAGGTGTCTTCTCCCATATCTTCTTTGAGATCAGGTTTGTTCTTTATAAGTTTACAACATTCCTTAACTTTTTGTGGTTGTTCTTTCCACTTATTTTGTTGTAGTTATTGTGAATTTTTTCTTGACTCTGCATATTCCACTTTGCATCCATTAATGTAATTAGCTCCCTGCTTCTCTGTGCTCAGCATGCTTGTCATTTCTTGCATCCATGTACCACAATTTGTTTAGTCCTTCTCTATTCAACAGACATTTATTCTGTATGCAGTTCTTTACTACTACACACACAAAAAAAGTTTTGCTATAACTATTTTGGTATATTTGGAATTTTTAATTTTTTTTCAATGATCTTTTTATGGTATATACCTACCAGTGGACTCTCTCAGTTACTGTAGCCATTTTTGTATAACTCCCAATTCCTTTCCCAAATGACTCTACTAATCCACAACTCCACTAACAGTGCATTAGGGTGCCCATATTTCCATACCTCCCCAACACTGACTATTCCCCTCTTTTGTCATTTTTGCCAATTCAGTAGGTAAGAAGTGAAAACTCAGGGTTGTTTTGACTTGTATTTTTTTTATCATTAGTGATTTAGATCACTCATGCATAGGCTGCTAAGAGTTGACAATTCTTCTTTTTACACGACTAACCTTTAAAATAGCGCACTCATTCATATTTATTCAGTAAAAACATAATCTAAAATATTTGCACCTTGCTCCCTGCCATGCCAGTGGTCTTCTTGCTTTGCTATGAACGAGACTCCATCTTTCATCTCTGGACATATTCTTTGGTTGTCTCTCATACATCGTGCCTGCAATGTTCTCCTGCCTCTTCTCTGTGCCTACTGACCTCCCTGGCTTCCTTTAATTCCCAAACCTTCTACAAGAAGGCTTTCCCAGCCTCTTAATTCTAGTGAATTCTTTCCCTTAATTATTTCCTAGTTAGAGTTTACTTTGTATATATTTGTTTGTTGTCTCCCCCATTAGATTGGGAGCTCCTTAAGGCTTCAGATCCAGACCTGAGCTTAACTCCTGCCAAGGGGGAAACTACTTAGCTTCTCTGTGTTTTAGGTAATTCTCTAAAACAGCAAATTTCTGGGAAGGTGCTGACCTGAATTTGTAAGATAAGTTTCCTCATCTGACAGTTTCCTACGCCAATGAAATCACAAGCCCAGTACCCACACCCTATCCTGATCCTTGTAATACTGAATGCCTCTGAGTCATAAAATGCCAGTCTCCAAAGAGTTAAAGTTGTCATCATGCAAAATGTAGTGGAGAAGAGTATCTGGAATAGGTGAGATTGTAGGTGGTACGTTACTAAGAAAGAACTGCACAGTCTGTGGTTAGAAAAGAAGGTGGGCTGGTCATATGGGAAGATGAAGAGATATGGGTGTGCCATGTTGGTAACCACACAACATCGGATCTACAGAGAACTCACCAGGATATGGGTTAAAGTAAGCTTTGTTTGTTTATTTTATCTTTTATGATTTATAGGGGCCTCACAGAATAACACGCCATGGAAGGAGTGGAATCTGTACCACTGGAGGCAGTCCCCGTTTGATGAGATCACAGATCCATCAAATATAAACAAAGACTGGGATTTATTTCTCTGTAGTTGTAAGTATTACAATTTAACAATACATACCATTCAGATCAATAAATATTTATTAGGTTCAAAACAATATATTGTGGTATTGGCATACAAAGTTGAAATAAAGAGGAGTCTCTGCTTTCAAAAAACTAACAGTCTAAACACATAAACTGGGGCAAGTATACTGGAGAGAGACAGGCTTCCCTGCCTCCCCAACTACCCCCCCCAAAAAAAACCATCAAAGACAGGGCTGAAGGTTCTAAGAAATGTGAAGAATAAGCATTGTTGAAAAGCATTGGGCTTCTTCAAAAGGTGGCATATTCCTTCTCTTTTGATGTCTTCAATGTGACTGGAGTCAGAATATCTGATTTATAATAATAATAATAATGATGATGATAATAACACCTAATCTTTATATAATATGCCAGGCACTATGCCAAGCACTTTACAATTATTATCTCATTTGATCCTCACAACAACCCTGTAAGCTAGGTGCTATTATTATCCCAATTTTATAAATGAGGAAACCGAGACAAACAGGTTAAATGACTTGCCCAGGTTCACACAGCTAGTGTCTGAGACTAGATTTGAACTCAGGTCTTCCTGACTCCAGGCTTGAGCACTCAATCCACTATGCTACCTGGCTGCCCTTAGTTCTGGCCACATATAACTTAATAGCTGTGTGACCATGGGCAAGTTACTTAATTTCTCTGGGCCGGATACTCTTCATGTAAAAATGAAAGGTTTAAACTACATTATCCTTAAGGTCCCTTTCAGTTCTAAAGGTTTATGCGTATTACTACTAGTAGTCATGTTATCATCAAAAGTAATTACAGCTGATAAAGATATATGGATAGATTGATTAATAAATGGCCCATATTTGGAAACCTTTTCATTTACACATAAGCCTCTCTGTTAGGGAGTAATCCCTTCTGTAGTGGCAAGAAACATTCAGAGGCATTTGCATTCAGGTAAGGGCAGTGACTGCTTTCAAAATACTAAAAAAAAAAAGAAAGAAAGAAAGAAAGAAAGAAAGAAAGAAAGAAAGAAAGAAA
>NW_020954619.1:18069739-18153953 GCF_900497805.2 Vombatus ursinus
AAAGAAAGAAAGAAAGAAAGAAAGAAAGAAAGAAAGAAAGAAAGAAAAAAAGAAAAGAAAAAAAGTTCTCTAAGTCTGTCATTTTTATATATACCTTCAAATGGATTAGTTGTTTGTTTATTGTGCATGAAAAGGTAAATGTCTATCTGCCTATAAAGTAACAAAAATTTCTCATTAATTTATAAGTATTTCATATGTCTGTCTTAGTGAGAGAGAGTTTTCTTCTCTGCTTCACGTGACATGATCTGTTCTGTGCACTGGCCTTTGTTTCAAACAAGGGAAAACTTAAGCCTTAGTGACAGCTCTGTAATCATTTTGCTCTGTGATGATTTTCCATTTTATGCATTCTTGTATAGATCTCAGTTAATGAAAAGAAGTATGGAAGTTATGTGACAAGGTATAAAAATTGTAACTAAGTTTAATACTAGATTGTAAATCCAGGTATTTTCTGATTTGTGAGTTTTCTATGATAAGGTGTCAGTTGTCTACTTCTATTGAAGATATCTGGGTACAGTATGGTTTCAAGTGAAGAGAAACGTGAAGTAGAGAAAACAAATAGGAGGGTTTTGCAGTAGTAGAGGTGAGAGATAATGAAGAGCTGAACTACGCACTTGCATAATGTTTATTGTGGTTTTGGCTTAGTAATGAGTATCAATCATTTTTGTATTTAATTTCTGATTCCTTTATACTTGTGCAGCTCATTTGAAATGTAGCCAAGGATAAATCAGCATTTCTAAATATAAACATGTCTTAAAAAGAAATTTATCAGAGGCAGCTAGGTGGCACAATGGACAGAGCTCCAGCCTTGGAGTCAGGAGGACCTGAGTTCAAATCCAGCCTCAGACACTTGACACTTACTAGCTGTGTGACCTTGAGCAAGTACTTAACCCCATTGCTTAGCCAAAAAAAAAATCAGTCAATAAATATTTATTAAGTAACAACTATATGCCAGGCATTGTACTAAGTATTGGGGATAAAAAAGGAGTTGACAGAGCTCATTTAGGAGGCTCAGCAACAAAGCAGGGTTTGATATGAGTGATATTATGTGCAAATTGGAGGGCCTCACTGTGTATTGAGAATTTTCCTTCCCTATGAAGTCTTTGCTGGATGATTTTTTAAAAAATTAATTAATTATTTTTTAGTTTTCAACATTCACTTCTGTAAGATTTTGAGTTCTAAATTTTCTCCCCCTCCTCCCCTCCCATTGCAAGACTGCATGCGATCTGATACAGCCTCTATATATACACTCATATTAAACATATTTTCACATTAGTCATGTTATAAAGAAGAATTAGAACCAATGGGAGGAACCATGAGAAAGAAGAAACAAAATAAAAGAGAGAGAGAAAGAGCAAATAGTATACTTTGATTTGCATTCAGACTCCATAGTACTTTTCTCTGGATGTGGATAGCATTTGATGAATTATTTTTACATCTTCCACGGCTCTGATAAACACCTTTGACATCTCCTCCTCTTGTGCTTTACTTTAGATTAATAATTACGAGATCATCAGATATTTTCACAGTTGCTACAGCCTTCAAAAATATTACATTTTCTCATATGCCTGTGAGATAACTTGTTGCAGAAGAACTTGTAAATGGACTTTTTTTTAATGAATCAGTTACTTTTTTGTAATTAAAAATAATAAAGAACGGAACTTTTATTTTCTACAGCTTTGAATCAGTTTTGCCACTGAAAAGATGTGGTCTACCATGAGACATTATATGTGAAAACCTGCCAATTCTTCTGTGTCCACTACAGATGCCCTTGATATGTGTGCTGATTATACTTACAAAGATTTCATAGTGGTCATATAGGACACATAAGAAAAGTAGTCATACAGGACATTTAATATTGGCACATTGTCAATGCCCCTTTCTAGTGCTTGGGATAAGGATAGGGATAGAAAGTAGACTTGTGATTTCACTGGTACATGGTACTCTGGGGTAAGGAAACTCCTTAAACCCAGGTCTTCCTGGCATTGAGGCCAGATCTCTATTTAATACATCATGCAGCCTGTTTTTATGTAAGCGTTAAGTTTGAAAAAAAAAGTTAAGTCTTTGGTGTTTTTCCCTCTTTCAGATCTCCTAAGAACCAATGCCTCCATTCCCAACAAATTGTGTTGCCTCCAGCAAGGATTTCCTTTGTACCTATTTAATCTTTGTTTTCTTCAGTGCCATTTCTATTTCGTAATGCAGCACAGTGGATGCTGTGGTGTGGATCCACTGTAATTGATGAAGAAAAGATGAAATGAGTCTTTATAGGTTGATTCTATTTTTCTCTCTATTCTCCTAGTTTCACACTTAAGTAATGATAACAATAAAATTATAACTAGTATTTACATACATCCCTAAGGCCTGGAAAGTACTTTAGATATGTTGTCTCATGTGATTTTCCTAACAACCCTATGAGGTAGTTGCTCACATTTTAGGTGTTTCCTATTTTACATATGAGGAAACTGACATCAAGAGAAGTTTAATGACTTGCTCAGGGTCACACAGCTAAAAATTACCTGAGGTGTGATTTGAATTCAGGTCTTCCTGGCTCCAAATCCAGCCCTCTATATACTTTGCCACCCCTCCAATGCCCTTTTGATCATTTAGCTTAATTGCCAGGCTTTGTCCCTTGACTTTTATTTCTCCTTGTTTGATGAAAGAATACTGTTCATGATCTTGTTCTATCCTTTTCTGTAAGATTTTGAACATTCTGATGTCCCCCAAACTTTCACAGAATGTAGTGTATATAAGATAAAGATTTTCAGTATAAAAAGATTTTCAGTATAAAAAAATCTATCCACATGTGGGTATGGGGATTGGTGGACAGGCACAGAGGAAAATGTGACTCGTCTAAGATAAATGCTTTCCTAATTAGATTTGTCAGTCTTTTTTTATGATGATAAGAACTTGATACCAGTCTTCACCACAAGATGGCGAACAGTTGCATTCTGAAAACGTTTAAGGATCCAAAATACAACTCTACTATTCACGTCAAATAAATGTGATTTACTCAAATACACCTGATGAAATAAACAATAGTTATTTATCCAGTCTTAGGGTGTGTACAGAGGCCTTTACATGCTTTATATATCATGTCTTTGAATTGTCCAACTCCTGAACCACGTTCTTAGCTTGTGTAAGTTTCATCTACTAATAACATGATGGTGATGTCGTACAATGGAGTCTTAGAATACAAAGCCTAGACTTTAAATCTGTTTGTCTGACCCTAAGTAACTTACTTGTCCTCCCTCTGCCAATGTTTCCTCATTGGAAATAAGAGAATGACATGATTCTCTCATAATTATAAATAATAAGCATAGTATTTAGTATTTAGTAATATAATAATCATAGTTCATACTCTTACAGTTTTTCAGGTTTATAATGTACTTTCTCAGGATACCTACGGATACCCACAGAATTGTGGGAAAAGTGCTTTCATAAGGTAAATTATTATTTTATTATTATCACTATTATTGTTGCTATTGTTATTAAAACATTATAAACATTGTACGACCCTCTTTCCCTTAACTGGCTTTGAAAGCTGTCAGAGGTCTGAAGGCATGTACGTCTTTGCTGTTGTTGTTCAGTAGTTTCTGATTCTGTGATCCTACGGACCATAACACACCAACACTGTCCATGGGGTTTTCTTAGCAAAGGTACTGGAGTGGTTTGCCATTTCATTCTCTAGTAGGAAAGAAGCAAATTAGTAAAAATTACAAGAAACTAGTAAAGACTCAGTCTGCAGTTACCAGCCTTCAGAGGGGATTGATAACTAGTACAAGTGGCTGAGAGATCTATCTTATTTGAATAATTTCATTTACGTAGTTAAGGAAAGTAAATTTCAGAAAAAATTCTGGAAATTGTTTAGTCTCTAAGAAGTAGTCTCTTAGACAAGGGATACTCAACAGAGTTATAAACAACTTTGTGTCGTGGTTTTCATTGTAGTTGAATAAAAGGAGGAATGTTATTTTAAAAAAAAACATGTAAGGAAGAGGTGTTTCTTTTCCTCATATAGCAACAGAAAGGAAGAATCCCTGTTTTGGTTTCCTCTTACTATGCTCATGGGCTCTAAATCCTACCAGATCAAGAGAAGCAATGTTAAGAATATCCTAATTAATGTCAAGGGTCCTGGCTATTAGGTAGTGGTACTGGTAGAGAGTACTGTGCTCACTAATTAGAACTAAAAGACTCCATCTGGACAACATGAGAAGCCACTCAGAGAATGTAATTGTCCTTAGTAGGGTAATTCAAAATAGCTCAAGGCTCTCAGTTACCTGAAGAAGTTATTAACCTAATCTTTTCGTAGATAACTGAGGGCTATGGTTCCAGCAATTCCTAAGGCATATATGCTCTCACAACTTAGGCATTTTTTCAAAATCAGGAAAGGATTTCAATAATGATTATATTATTTTTGTTTATAGTTAGTAATAATGATTCACTTTTTGGCACTCTGTGGTATATTAGTATTATTGAGACTAGCATTTACACGTTGCTATAAGGTTCATAAAAGCCTTCTATATACTTTTTTTAAAAGATTGAACTTCACAACAACCAAAAGGGCAAAGCAGATACTTAGATTAGACACCTGATGCTATAGAATGACGTATAATCCTTAATAGCTATATATAGTAGATGAGTAATTTTAATGTCTTATTATATATGGATACACATAAATAAAATATTTGGTTGTGATAAGCTTAGAGGATTTAAATGCTAATGTAGGAGAAATAGTTACTATATCAATGGCTAGTATCTATACCAGCTATAACAAAATTTTACCATTTTTAGGAAAATACTTGGCATACATGTTATATAAATGATTAGTAAGAGATTTTAGACCTTTAGGAAAGATGCTATGATATTGCTACCATCCATTTTAACATTTTCATTTGTAGCTATGAAATGAGAGAAGATAAATGGATCAAAGTTTTCAATGAAAACATCTGCCAAAGGAACTATTTCTTACTCTCATCAGCATCCTAATATTATTGCTACCAAACCTCTGACTAGTTGCATAAAGGTTTTTGTTTCCAAGGAAACTACTGACATCAGTAGAATTTAATGAACATGAAAAGGAACTATTGGTTGTAATTTATACCTGGATAAAAACATATAAATCCACCTCTGAAAGCAAATGGAAGGAAAAATCCATAAATTTAAATTTAGTAATTTCTTCATTTGTTGCAATGTCTCCCACATTACATATATATGCGCATATATATATATATATATATATATTTCATATACTATCATGTATATGTATATATAATCACCACCTGATTTTGAATAACAAAGAATTGATATACTTGTAGACCCACAGATGTAAGAATATTAGTAAATAAAGTTTTTTAAAGATAATTTTCTTCTTCCTTCACCCTTAAAAATTAACACAAAATTTGTGGCCAAGGTTTCACAAGATGGAGACACCAGATACAAAATCATTTATTATCTACTTACCATGTAGAATTTAACCTTCCCTAATTGTTTATATAGAATTATGGCTGAGAATTAGCTTTATACAATTTGTCCTTTTCTTTTACTGAATGACTTTCTCAAGTAAGCATGTGGAATAGTTTAACTTAGGATGGAAATAATTTGTTAGTAAAATCCAGAAAATTCTTAGTTGTATGTGAAAATAAAGAACAGTGGCATGGATATTTTTTTAAAAGGATGTAATACAATTATCACTATTATTTGGATTCAAAATTGATTTAGGACTTTGGGGGCAATATTGCCAATGCTAATATTTTAACTAATATTAAAAGAATCTTCATTAATTTTGTGTAACTACCAAATGATGAGGGGTGAAGCTATTCAAGAAAATACCTGTATGACCTTGGACAATGCACTTAACTTCCCTTAGCTTCAGGTCCCTCAGACGTAAATTTGGGAAGTTAAACTATATGGCCTCTGAAGTCTCTTCTCAATGTAAATCTGTGATTTTATGATCCAATTGGGACTTCTCTTTTTTAACTCACACAAGTTTAGTTTGTTAATTGACTTTAGGTGATAACATAGTTCATTATCTGCCTCATTAAATGTTGTCAGCTCCAAATTTTCATTTCTCTTAGCAATACAAAATTATTTCAGTATTGAAATAATATAAGCCAGAGATTTTTTATTGCCTCACCTGTTAGATGTATGACCTACTCTTTGCTGAGTCCACACTACTCCAACAATAGTAGAGTTATGGGACCTTGTGTAATAATTTCAATGCTCTGGGCCTGTTTTCTCAGCAAAAAATAAGGGTACTAGATTAGAAGGTCTCTCAGATTTTTTCCTTCTCTAACATTCTGATTCTCTTAATTCTGAGAGACGTCATGGTGTAGTAGTGTCTGAGTACATGGGTTCAGATACTCTCTCTGTTTTTTATTAGCTCTGGGATTCTTGGCAAGGCCCGTCAACTCTCATGCCTCGGTTTTCTCATCTGTAAAATAAGAGCATTTGACTAAATAAGGGTTTTTTAAGTTGGGGTCCAGGTATCCCACAGCGGTCCATGGATAGATTTTATGGGGTCCATGAACCTGGACTAGAAAAGCAATACCATCTTTATTCCAATATACTTGTTCCTTTGTAACCCTGCAGTTACAAAAACCCTTGTTTTTATTTTATACTTTTAAAAACATTGTTTTGAAAAGGAATCAACAGTCTTCATCAGACTGTCAAAGGGGTTAAAGATACAAAAATAGGTTAAGAACTCCTGGACTAAATGATCATTATGGTCTCTGCTTGTCTCAGAGGCTAAAGATTTTAAGTTTAAGTCAGGGAGAACAGGAATTTTATTAGTACTTTTGAAATTTGAATTCTAACAATAAATGTACAACTTGCACATTTTCTGAGGTCTTGAATATAGTAAGTCCTTAACCAATATTTGTTGAAAAGATGAATAGATATCAATGAAAACTATCACAAGAAAAGTAGGAGATTTTGATAAAAAAATAAGCAACTCTGGGAAGATGTATGATGAGTGAAAAAAGGAGGACCAAGGGAGCAATTTATATAACAGCAACATTGTAAAGGTAAAAATTAACAACTGCTAGCTGTAAGAACAAGCTGTCAAAAAGTCATAATAAGGTTATATAATGTTTTAAGGGCAATATTAAAGGCCGGTTAGTCGAGATTTATGGACTTTGTTGTGTGACATGCCTTGAAGTCGTCTGTTTCCTATAATGAGATCATTTCAGATCAAGGAGTGTGTACTTCAGACCAAATCTTAAAATCTAAAAAGTACTGAGGAAAACATGGATAACTAAAATGCCTAGATAATTGAAAACAAAACCATAACACACATGATGTAGGTCATGAATGTCAACCTTCACAGAATAACAAAATTTTAGAGCTGGAGGTATGCTGGTGGCCATCTAGCCCAACACATTCCTGGGGGGAGAGGGGGAGGGAAATCTACAATATGTCCAAGAAGTCGTAGGCCAACATTGTATTCATGATTCCCAGTTAGGATAAACCACTACCTTTTGGGTCAACCTATTTCCATTTTTGATAGCTCTGTTAGCAAATATGTCTTCATATGATACTTAAATTTGCCTATTTGCAAATTCCATTTGTTGTTCCTAATTTTGCCCTCTGGGGCTACCAGAATGAATGTACCCCCCCTTTTTCATTTGACAGCCCTTTAAATACTTGAAGATGGCTATCATACCTTAAGATTTCTCATTTTAAAGTCTAAATATTTCAAATTTCCCCAACTAATCCACATACAGAATTACCTCAATGCCTCTCAACGCCTAGATAATCAATGTCCTTTCTAAAATACGGCTTCAGGAACTGAACAAAATATTCCAGAGTGGTATGACCATTCCAAAGTACAGCCAGATCCTCACCTCTTTATTCTTCTAATCTCTGGCTATAAATGCAACTTAATATTACATTAGGTTTTTTGACTGACAAGGTCAGCTCATATGGAGATTGCAGTCCATTAAAAAACAAAAATCCTTTGTAGTTTCACCATTGCCTAATCATGCCTCTCCTTGCAATTAATGCATTGCTTTTTGAACCTAAATACAATTTTTTTGTATTTATAACTTTCATTTTATTCAATCCCTTGTTCTGGCATATCAAGATCTTTTGCCTCTTGATCATTAAGCAGTGTGTTAGCTAACCTTCCCAGTTTTGTGTCGTTATGAAATTTGATAAGCATTGTATCTATGCATTAATTGATAAATCAAATATTTATTAAGTGCTTACTATGTACTAGACACTATGCTAAGTGATGCTGAAACAAATCACTATCAACAAAATTGGTCCCTGTATATAATAAAATTGAAGGAGGTCACATTATAACTGAGAACACAACATGTAAATAGCTAGGCACATATATAATATAGAATAAATGAAATGTAATCTCAGAGGAGACAGTATTGGTATCCACGGGGACCAGAGACTAGGAAGGGCTTCCAGCAGATGATGGGATTTGAAGTGAGGGTTGAAGGAAGGTAGGGAAGCTAAGAGGCTGACAAAGAAGCAAAAACATTTCAGGGAAGTAGATAGCCAGTCAAAAGGTGTGGATTTGAGAGATGTACTGTTGTATGTCAGTTACATCAAGTGGCAGTGGATTATGTAGAGAGTAGTAAAATGCAAGAAGACTGGAAAAGATGGGGAGAAACAAGGTTATGGAGAGCTTTAAAAGCCAAACAGAGAATTTTATATTTGATCCTGGATATAATAGTCACTGAAGTTAATTGAGTGGGGATAAAGCATTGGTTATGTCAGGGTCAGACCTGAGCTAAACACAAACAAACTAAACACACACACACACACACCCAAGACTTTGGCAGACTAGGGGATAGATTGGAGGAGAGAAAGGCTTGAGTCAGGGAAATGAACCACAACGCTATTTTAATAGCCCAGGCAAAAGGTAATAAAATCTTAAATTATTCTGAATATGTGATAACCCTACTTAAAGACCCCATACAGTTGTCAGTGGCTTGTCATGTCAGATTTTTATTTCTACCAGATCATCTGCTATAATTTATCTCTTTGCCTCTCCTTTTATGTTCTTTCTTCTTTAGCATGAGTCATCAACCTCCTACTCTAGGCTTTCTTCTATAATGTGCCATTATGACACTGGTGTTCCCCTTATACAAAATCCTCCTAAGACTCCACTTCATGCAAGCACCTTTTTCAGCATGAGTGCTTGGAATGAGGACTCTCATTTCAAAAAAGTCTGTTTAGTCACTGGAACTTCCTGAATCTTTTTAAACCTCAGAAGTATTATATTTTACACTAGCAAGTCAAGATCAGATAACAATTTGTCCCAACACAAGGCAGAAAGGTATGATATAAACAAACAGATTTTGGAATTGAAGAATATACAAAAGGATAATGCATCAGTTACACGGCTTGGCCTTTTGGAAGCTTGAAACTTAAAATGAATGACAATCAAGAATAAGTACATATGTTTGTCTTTTTTTAAGTTTTATTTAGAAGATGAATAGAATTTTGTTTTTTCTTCACTTACAAAATTTATTTGTTTAAATCATATCTTGATGACTGGCATGAGAATAAAAATCAAATCAAATTGAAAAAGCAGCCTTTGAAAAGTGATTCTTTGGTGGTCAAAGGTAGATAAACGTACTTACAGAATGTCCTCTATCACTTAGTTCCAAATTTTTTGCTACAAGAAGTCTAGGTATATAAGTTTTATGATGTTTACAAACACTTGGAAAGTTCAAACATAAGTTGTTAGTTTTTTTTTATTAATGACCGCTAATGACCACTAATAATTAATGACCACTAATGACCACATAAAAAGAATATTGTTTAGCTAAGTAACAATTATCTCGTTTGTTTGAAATACTAGTAGAAGATCATTTCAGAACTTGCTACCTTCCCCCACTGGGACCACATTAGGGCTTTAATAGTTAGCTGGTTTCAATATTTGTACTAATAAGACAGAAAGAGTTTGGCAAATTGAATGTTGAAGGCAGACCCAAGGAGGTGTTCTAAGATCTAAGATGAGTTTATTAAGCAAAACACATTCCATATCCCTGTGCCATTTGTCGAGAATCATTCATGATTAATAAAACATTTAATGGGTAGTCATGACAGTTATGACACTGGGTATTATAATAAAAAACAGACAAATCCAAATGGAAAGGATTCTACAATGGGCAATATCATAAAAGCTTAATTGATTCCTATTGCTGCTGAGTCCAAGAGCATATCTGAGTTGTTCAGGGGGGTGCAAAAAGCTGTCCTTGACTATAACTTTATCTTACATTACTAAGAGGGCAGGGCAATGACTTTGAATAATGCACAATTATATCTTATATTTCTATAATCAATAAAAACCAACAAAACGACACGCTGAGTACAACTTGGTTTGAACTATTTTTGTCAGAGGAAAGAAAATATTTATTTAAGCAAGATGTCCATATTTTTCATCTACTGGTAACTATATAAAATAAAAATTAGATATTACTGAACCATTACTAAGAAGTTCATTCTGAAAATTATTATCTGGTGTGAAATGGGCATCAGAATTACTGAAATTCTATCACTGACACATGGATAATTCTGATAATTTTCTCATGGAATTTTTAAAATATCTTTCAGGGATAAAAAAGGTAGCTGAGCATTTCCTTTAGACAAAATTTGGCTAGCCCTATTACTTATAATTTTTCTAAAATGACTATCTTTCCTCATATCTTTGCTATATATATTTATATAGCAATAAAGCAGTTTTTCTGTCAAGTAAATAATTATGATCTCAAGAAAGAATGAGATGAAAAGTAGACAAGTGCCTCAATGAAAACAGATGTAAGTGATAGTAAGAATGAAAGGATTAAGATACCTTTTTGTCAGTATTATCAAGATAAAGTATATCTGATCAAGTAGTTAATGTCTTTAGAAATTGCATTTGATATGAATAGCCTACTAATTACAGAGAATGCCTGGGCTTTGCTACCATAATTTCCATAGCTTAGTATATTAGTGAAATGCAAGAATTCATCAATAAGATATTTTAAAGCGTTCTGTACTAAAAAAAAGGAATGAGTCTGTCATATCTACAGTATGAGGATTCTAAAATAGAAACAACTAGAATTCAATCAAATTAATACAAAACTAGAACTGTATTTCATTATAAAATAAACAAAATCATCTTTTGAAATTTGAAGCTAACCTCTTTTCTTCTCCCCACCTCCATTAGTGAAGATAGCTTTACTAGAAGGTATTTGAGACACCGTAATTTTTTTTATCATGTCTGAAGTTTATTTCACTTGACATGCCTGAGGCACAGAAAAGCAGCACAGGGGAAAGTGCAAATGATCTCATTTCTAAGTTAATCACTGAGAAATATCAGATAAGTTTCGAATTTTTAAGCTTAACCTATTTTAAAGAGAAGATAAAATACTTTTTAAAAAGGAATTTTACTGGTACAGGGAACTCCTAGATGTGGAAATTTCCTCTATCAATGCAGGTCAGAATGTGCTGTATAACTTACAGAATTTCTTAGAACAATGATAGGCTGAGTGACTTGCCTGTGATCACACAGTCATTGTGTCAGAGGTGGGACACGAACCAAGTTATATTACATCTGAGACTGGATTTCTATCTACTATGGCACACTGCCTCTTATGAGGAAAGGGAAAAAATGTTCTAGTTACAGCCATAATTTAACACCATTACTTGGCTAAATACTTAATGTAGGATCTGGGAAATCATAAAAATCACTTCCTACCTTTGGGGCTCTGGCATGTTTCCCACATCTGGCATCCTTGACAAGGCTGAGATCTAAGAGCTCAGTCTCCTGAAAGACAAAAGAGCAATTTGTAAGCATCCACAGAGGAAAAAAACTGCTTTAGCACTTTTTTTAAATAGTGTCTTGATCAACTGTATGAAGATGGTTCTGTTTTCTGAGTATTTTTTTTCTTTCTGTCTCTTTCCTTTCTTACATAAGACTGCATGCAAACAAAAACCAAAACTTATGAACTATTTTTAATTAATATATTTTGATTTATCAACAATCACTTCCATATGCTTTTGAGTTTAAAATTTTTCTCCCCTTTCCTCTCCACCTCTCTCCCCAAAATGGCACACAATCTGATATAGGCCATACATATACATTCCTATCAAACATATTTTCACATTAGTGATGTTGTAAGGAAGAATTAGAACCAATAGGAGGAACCACTAGAAAGAGGAAACAAAACTCAACAGAAGAAAAAAAAATAGCAAATAGTATGCTTTGATCTGCATTCAAACTCCATAGTTCTTTCTTTGGATGTGGATAGCATTTTCCATCACAAGGCCTTTAGAGATGTCTTAGATCCTTGTATTGCTGGGAAGGGCTAAATTTATCAATATTAGCCATCGCATAACATGGCTGTTATTGTGTACAACATTCTCCTGGTTCTGCTCACTTCACTCAGCATCATACCATACAAGTCTTTCCAAGTTTTTCTGAAGTCAGCCTGTTCATCATTTCTTATAGCACAATAGTATTCCATGACATTCATATACCACAACTCGTTCAGCCATTCCCCAATTGATGGGCATTCTCTCAATTTCCAATTCTTTACCACCACAAAAAGAGCTGCTATAAATATTTGTGTTCATGTGGGTCCTTTTCCCATTTGTATGATCTCTTTGGGATATAGCCCTAGAAGTGCTATTGCTAGGTCAAAGGATATGCACATTTTTATAGCCCTTTGGGCATAGTTCCAAATTGTTCTCCAAAATGATTGGATTGTTTCACAACTCCACCAACAATGCATTAGTGTTCCAATTTTCCCACATCTTCTCTAACATTTATCATTTTCTTGTTTTGTCATCTTGGCCAATCTGATAGGTGGGATGTGGTACCTCAGAGTTGTTTTGATTTGCATTTATCTAATCTAAATCTCTAAGTGATTTTGAGCATTTTTTCATATGACTATAGATGACTTTAATTTCTTCATCTGAGAACTGCCTGTTCATTTCCTTTGACCATTTATCAATTGGGGAACGACTTGTATTCTTATAAATTTGACTTAACTCTCTATATATTTTAGAAATAAGGCCCTTATCAGAGAAACTGGTTGTAAAAATTCTTTCCCAATTTTCTACTTTCCTTCTAATCTTGGTTGCATTGGCTTTGTTTGTGCAAAAGCTTTTCAATTTAATGTAATCAAAGTTATCCATTTTGCTTTTTGAAATGTTCTCTATCTCCTGTTTGGTCATGAATTCTTCTGTTCTCCATAAATCTGATAGGTAAACTATTCCTTGTTCTCCCAAGTTGCTTACAGTATCAGCCTGTATATCTAAATCACGAACCCATTTTGACTTTATTTTGGTATATGTTGTGAGATTTTGATCTACGCCTAATTTCTGCCATACTCTTTCCCAGTTTTCCCAGCAGTTTTTGTCAAAGAGTGGGTTCTTATCCCAGAAGCTGGGGTCTTTGGGTTTATCAAATAATAGATTACTACAGTCATTGACTACTGTGTTTTGCATACTTAACCTATTCCACTGATCCACCATTCTATTTCTTAGCCAGTACCAAGCAGTTTTGATGATTGCTGCTTTATAATACAATTTAAGATCTGGAATGGCTAGGCCACCTTCCCCTGCATTTCTTTTCATTAGTTCCCTTGATATTCTGGACCTTTTGTTCTTCCAAATGAATCCTGTTATTATTTTTTCTAACTCTATAAAATAACTTTTTGATTGGTATGGCACTGAATAAGTAAATTAGCTTAGGTAGAATTGTCATTTTTATTATATTAGCTCAGCCTACCCATGAGCAACTGATGTTTTTCCAATAATTTAGATCTGACTTTATTTGTATGAAAAATGTTTTGTAATTGTGTTCATATAGTTCCTGGGTACTTATGAACTATTTAGACTGCTTTGCAGACTAAATAAATTTTTTTCAATATAAAGTCCACTGTTTTTGTCCCATACACATAACCCATTAGTTACCACCTTTTGGCCAAAATCCAGTGATCTTTTCTACACCACTCTCCTTAACCCTATACAAGATTTAAGCTTTAAGTAGGGAGCTGATCACTTTAGCTTTTCTCTCGTTCCTGGCTTCTTCATATTCTGCCCTCAGCCTCTCTCTTCTCTCTCTCTGTCTCTGTCTCTGCCTCTCTCTCTCTCTCTTTTTCTTTCCCCTAGTGTTTGAGACTAGATTTCAATCCAAGTCTTCTTGACTCCAAGTCCAGTACTTTATCCACTGTACCACCTAGCTGCAGCTACTATTTACTTGAATTGGACACTTGAACCTCAATATATTCAGAACTGATCTTATCTTTCCTTTAAACCTGTTCCCTCTTTGGACTGTGCTATTACTGTCACTAATACCAATATTCACTCAATTGACCACTTTCTGAATCTTGAAGTTAACATTGACTATCCCTCTATCCCAACATGCCAAAATCCAGTTGATACTCACATCACAATATCTTTTAGAACCATCCATCCCCTCCTCTCTAATTCTTCTGTAACTACAGTAGTGCAGTCCATCATTGCCAGACGTTTAGCTTCCCTATTTCTATTCCGTTTCTCCTCCAAATTATCCCTCAGCATCACTGCCTCATTAATCTTCCTACTGTGAAAATCTGGGTATGACACTCCCCTACTCAAAGCCTTGCAAAGGCTCCCTTATTGTCTATCAGTTGGTCAGTCAGAATTCATTAAGGGCCTACTATGCACCAGCCATCATGCTAAGTTTTGGGGACACAAATAAAGGCAAAAGACATTTCCTGCCCTTGAAAATCTCTAATAGGGGAAACAACAAATAAATATATACAAACATGGGCAACTAGTGATGCAGTGGATACAGCACCAGGCTCGGAATCAGGAAGATTCATCCTCATGAATTCAAATCCAGCCTCAGACACTTACTAACTCTGGGACCCTTGGCAAGCCACTTAAACTTGTTTGCCTCAGTTCGTCATCTGTAAAATAAGCTGGAGAAGTAAATGGCAATTCATTCGCTATCTTTGCCAAGAACACACCAAAAAAGGTCACAAAGAGTCAGACATGACCTGAAATGACTCAATGACAAAATGTACAAACATGATACCTTCAAAATAAATATGAAATGATTAACAGAGGGAAGGCACTAGAATTAAGAGGGACTGAGAAAATCTTCCCATAGAAGGTGGGATTTTAGCTGGTTCTTAAAGGAATCTAGTGAAGCCAAAAGGCAGGGAAGGAAAGCATTCCAGGTATGGGAGACAGAGAAAATGGAATTTAAACTAATTCTTAGCCCTAGCATTAAAGGATCATCCCAATTTTGTACCATTAAATTTATGCTACATGGTTTCTCTCTAATACACTACTTGTGCTCCAGTCAACTTGTACTACCTCAATTTCCCCTTTATATATACAATGCTATTTGACTTCTAAGGCTTTGTCTCATGCAGGGAATATCCTCTCCTTATCTACCTATTGAAATGCTATATATACTTTGACTTGCTATTCAAATTTCATCTCTCTCAATATAGTCTTCCATAATCTATGCAGTCAGTAATGATATTTCCCTTTCTATGTCTTACAGTCAATCAATAATCATGCAGCAAGCAGGTATGTTCTAAGCATCATGCAAATGGAGATAATACCTGGGTTGTTGACATTACAGGACTATTGTGATACAAAGTGCCTTACAAACTATAAGACACCATATAGATGTTAACCATTATAATTATTAGTAATAAGCATATTCCCAAAATGTCACATTTTCACTTGAAATGGAAAGATTTTTCCACTTACATGTATATTTTAATAAATAATATAATAATAATAAATATTTTAATAAATTTTATGATAATTCTAACTAGTAAAAAACACATCAATTCAAAGGTACAAAGACTACAAAAATTTGTTCTTGCAGGCTAGAATAATATGCTTTGCAATTTCAAAAGGATTTAGGATAGTGATACTCCCTCAAGTTTCTAGGATAGAATGAAAAAAATGAAGCAATCCCTACTCTCAAAGAGTTTATGTTTTATCTATTCTTCATCTCTCTTATTTAGTCACCATATACTGTTTTGTCATGAATGAGTGGTGTAATGAAAAGTTTTGGTAACTCGTAAAAATACTGAAAAAAGAGCTAGATACTAAAAAATTTTCATGTATCTTCAGTGCTATCTATAGGAAGTGGTTCCCTGACTGCTAAAAAAAAGTATTTGAATCTATATGGTAACATTCACACTAAACTTTAGGGTTATCCAACTCCCCTTATTTCAAGCCTATACTTGCTAAGCAACATTCTGGTATAATTATGGATTGCCAAGGGGAATTTCCTCCCCTAATGAAGGCACTGATAAACCAACAGTAGTATTCTAGTTTATATGGTACTCCTATTTCTCAGTATCAATAAATATATCAGCATTCAGCTTTATTAGTCTATTAGAGTTTGGGCAGCTTGAACGAGGCCCCCAGAGCCTTTCATTCCTATGTGACCTGATAAAACAGGGGTCTTGAACCTGCAGAGCTCAGGATATGATCCTGGTGGTGAATCCACCAATGCAGATTTTACTTGAAAGTACTGATCTCTTTACACTGTCTCCCAACTACAAAAAAAGAAAATATAAATACATAGTAAATTTTACACAGAATGATTATTTAAATGAGGGTTATATGACCTGCCAGTTAGGAGCTGTTTTATAGTGACTATTAAAGAAAATTCATATGGGCTGAACAAGCACTACAGTATTAAACAGATTCTATTTTACTTCTTTTTTTTTTACAGATACAAAGGATGCTTGCAGAGCATTAGAACATGGGGAAGTTATCATGTAAATATTTTATTGGTGATAACCATAAGGAAGACACCAAAAACCCACTGTAGGGCATTATGGGACAGCACTCCTCATGAAGGTAAAGATCCAGGCAGGAAAGCTATTTTTTATATTCTGTGTGTAGGGGATGAAAATATTCTCCTCAAAATGAATTTATATACAACAGCTCTTCCTGTATGACTTGATCACATGGAGTGGAGAATTGGGCATAATGTTCCAAGCAATAAAGCCATTATTATGTCTCCATAAAACACTTTTTATTTGTATTTTTCAGTCTAGCAATGTGTTTGCATTATGACTGTTAAAAAAAAGTTGTGAGGATAGTGACTTTCTTAACGTTTAAAAGTCCATCCCTTTTTTTAGTCAAAGAAACTCTCATTTACCATTTTGAGTCATTCTATTTTTATTAAAGCCATCAGTATACTTCCAGTCACCCAGGTTCAAAATCTCAAAGTCATCCTTAGCTCCTTCTTGGTTTCTTCCCCTCCCCCGCCCCCCCACCCCGGGCCCAATTCAATTAGTTGCCAAGTAAGTTACTTCTACCTCCACAACATCTCTGGAATTCATGTCCTCTCTAGTCACATGATTACCACCTCTATCCACCTCTTGCCTGAAGCATTTCAATAGCTTCCTGACTGATGTCCCTGCCTCAAGTCCCTCTCCTCCTCAAACCACCCTTCACATCATAACCAAAGTAGCATTCCCAAACTATGGGTCTGACAGGTGTCAGTCCTAAGCTCCTAAGCTCAGTAAATCTAGTTATTACCTATTGACTCTAGGATTAAAAAACAAAAACAAAGAAAAAAAAAGAACACCTTCAGTTTTGCATTTAAAGTTCTTTTTAACCAGAATTAAATCTACCTTTCCAGTCATTATGTATTAAACCCACCATTTACAATTTAGTCCAGCCAAATTGTACCTTACTGATTTTCCTTACACATAACATTCCATCTGCCATTTTTCTGCCTTTAAACATTTTTAAGTCATTTTTCAGTCGTGTCTGATTCTTTGTGACTCCTTTTGGGGTTTTCTTGATAAAGATACTGGAGTGGTTTGCGATGTCCTTCTCCAGCTCATTTTAAAGATGTAGAACTGAGGCAAACAGGGTTAAGTGATTTGCCTAGGGTCTTATAGCTAGTAAAGTGTCTGAGGCTGGCTTTGAACTCTAGAAGATGAGTATTCCTGACTTCAGGTCCAGCACCCTATCTACTGCGCCCCTAGCTGCCTGCCTTTAAACATACCATGTCCATAATGCATTCCCTCCTCACCTCACCTCTTTGAAAATCCTGATTCCTTCACAGCTCAGCTCAAAAACCACATCTTTCCTCCTTCTCCATCTGCTAGTGCCTCCAACTTTAAAATTACCTTGTATTTAGTTTGCATACATATGTATATCCTATCTCCCTCTACAGATTGTAAACTCCTTTTTAGGGCAGGGTCTATTTTTGTCTTTTGTACCCAAGTGCCTGACTCATAGGAGATGTTTAAAAAATGTGTATTGATTGATTGATTTAAGGAAGTTGGGCAATATTACTTCAGATGGCAAGAAGGAAGTATATTTAAATTTACACTACATGGGGAAATGATATATACTAACATGGTAGTTGTGGCATCTGTTGAGAATTTAAGAGTGTGCCTAGATTTGAAGAATTGTTTCTTTTTAATTCAGGAGAAATTATTAAAACATTATAAGAATAATAAATATATCTAATACTAGGAAAGCACCTACTTTCCTACAATCAGATTCCATTATGTTATGACATCTGGTACAAGAAATTAAAGCTCTTAGGGTTACATTACAACTTTCTGCTGAAGGAAGCAGAAATGGAAACAGAATAGTTGATTAAGAAGATGGCATCAGAGAATGTGTATGTGTGTGTGTGTGTGTGTGTGTGTGTGTAATATAGGAACAGGAGTCACTTGACCAATGATGGAGTGAGTTTAATCAGGATTTGTAAAATTATACAAGGTATCCCTTAATGTTTTAGGTTTTAATAGTTTAAAAAAACTGCACTAAGATTTTGGGGACTGTATTTGTCTGGACACCTGAAGATCTAGACTTTGAATTCCAACTCTGTGACATGATTTTTCACATGTTACCATAGGCAAGTAACATCATCCCAATGGCCTTCACTTCCTTGATAAGTAAAATGAGAGGACTGGATAAAAGATTTACTTCATCCTGCTGTTATTGGAGATAGGTGAATGTACCAATTTTCAAAAATGGAAAGAAAGTAGATTCTTTAGAATATAGGACAGTGCTCTTGCCTTCTATTCCTGGCAAAATTCTGAAACCTGTTTCAAAGTTACGGTTTTTCACCACACAGAAAGGAAATCAGTGATCTCTATGAGCCAGAATGGGTTCCTTTACCATCATCCTGACTATTATTTCCCCTCAGACGCTGATGAATACAGCCCAAGACCTTGAACCCCATAGCCTTTGGAATAGCAATGTTTCCAGTCCAGTACCCAGAGTCATCATCCTGGGAAGCAACCCCTGTGGAGAATTAATTATTTCTGCTGGTGCTGTAAGGCACATAGAACGAAGACCCAGGAAAGAATGTTATTGTCACTATAGTCCTTTGCATTGTCAAATGATTCAATATCAGAAACTTAAATCATTATATTAATGGAAATGACCTTAAAGGAAAGACATTATCATCTGCTTTCCTGCTGCTACTTTAGGATCATGGAACCTTTCCATATGCCTTTCTCTGAAACCTTCCATATAAGTTGTCTCTACCATTAGACTATGAACTCCTTGAGAGCTAGAACTATCTTAGTTTTCTATTTATATCACCAACACTTGGCACCATGTTTTGCACATAGTAAGTACTCAATAAATACTTCATTCATTCATTCAATAGTGACATATCCACAATAATTCAGGATAAATAAAGAGAATAAGAAAATTTTATTGCTTTTTCTATATGTACCACTTCCCTTCCCACACACTTGTCAGAAAAATACAGAAATAAGTGTATTTTACCATGAGTTTCTTTTTATTCTTATTGGGATTGAGTGATGAGAAAGAGACTAATTTAGGATTTAGGCTATATAGATAAACATACAGATAGACATGCATATACATATATGTACATGTATATTTCTTAAGAAATTCAAAAGCTTAGGAGAAGCCTAAATAATCACCTATGCTTACTATTCTGTAGAAATATTTCAATTCATTAGTTACAAACATACTGTGAAATGTATGAGCCGTGCAATCCAGTTTAAGCTTAAGAAAAAGAACAATTTGAAATTCTATCCTTTTAGTGAATACAAATCCTCATACATTGTTACAGAATTCTATTATTCCCATGATATAATAATATGCTTTAAGTTCACACGATATATAATCACACAATTATAAACATTTCTCAGAGAATATATGAATATATGTGTGTATGAGTATATATTTATACTGTCATAGATGACATATTTATGAATTTTTCAGCTTTGCTATGGGACAACTCAAAGTTTTAAATATAAGCCATTGATTGCAAAACTCCTCCAAGTCTCCTTATGTCAAAACAATTCTACTGTAAAGGTCTTTAATGGCAGGGCTTTAGGTGTAAATGAATGAGATAGAACATATTTCATTTCTTTCTTGGAAAAAATTTAATCACATTTTGTTTCTTTGGAGTGGGTGAAAACCACTTCAAAATACCCTCCCACTGATATTTCTGCACGTTCTCCATGCAAGAACCTTCCTTTTCTTGTTTTGTTTTTTTTCCCCTTAGATTTTCCTTTTCACTTACTTTGCAACTCAGTATCTGCACTCAACACCATTAAAGAAAGTGAAATATGGTGGCTTTAGATGACTCCCATGGAGTGGAAAGGACAAGAAAGAGAGAAGAAATCTAGTTCAAATTCATTATCCTCTCCATGGCTCACTTTTGGCATCTGTAAATTTGAACTGTTTTCTTGTTTCTGTTATTTATTTATTTCTAGAATTACAAGATGTGAGAGGTGGAAGAGATCTCATAAACCAACTAGTATAACTCAAATCAAGAGTCCCCTGTACAAAACAAAGAAAAACAAAACAAACAACAAAGAAGCAGTCGACTATAAATCAGTCAATAAGGAGTAAGCCATATGTTTGGAGTGGAGCCCTTCAGGAGCTATAGGAAGTTTGGGATGCCACATTACATAGGCTTCTATTTCAGCTTTCAGCTCTGCCAATCCACCAAATCACATTTACTAAGTGATTACTATGTGGTAGGCAAGGTTCTAAGTGTCCAGGATATAAAAAGAAGCAAAAATTAATCCCTGCCCTCAAGCAGTTTACAATCTAATCTGGGAGCCAACATGTAAACAAATATATACAAAGGGAGCTATATACAGGATAAATAGCAAGTAATTGGCAGAGGGAAGGCACTAGAATTAAGAAGGTTGGAGATGCCTTTCTACAGAAAGTGGGATTTTGGTTGGGACTTAAATAAAGTCAGGGAAGTCAGTAGGCAGAGTTGAGGGAGAGCAATCCAGGTATGGAGGAACAGCCAGAGAAAATTCCCAATGCCAATAGATGGTGTGTCTTGTTTGTGGAACAGCCAGGAGGCCAGTGTTACTCAATGTAAGAGAACATGAGAGAGAGAAAGGTGTAAGAAGACTGGAAATGTTAGTGGATTTAGATTATGGCACCATGAGCATGTCTTCCTCTGTAAGTCTCAGTTTCCAACCATTTTCAAGCTGCCATGCTCATGAAGTCAGAATGACTAGTTTCAAATTTCACTTCAGACACTGTCGACTGAGTGACCTAAACAAATTACTTGACTTTTCTAAACCTCAGTTTCTTGCTCTGTAAAAAATAGATAGTAACACCTACTTCACAGGGTTGTTGTCAGGATTAAATGACATAATTTAGGCAAAGTGCTTTGCAACCATCAAGTACTATTAAAACTTGAGGTATATTTTTAAACAATATTGATTCGACTCTCCTGGTCTCTAACCTCTAGAGGAAAGATAAAAGGAGAACAGGGTGCATTACCATTTTGCTCCTTGTACCTCCTGCCTGATGTCTGAGTCTCCTGCCTGATCTTCAGCCCCAGATGATAGTGGTGAGGGGAGAGCTGGGTGCCATACCATCATGTTCCCGCATCCCTTGCCTGACCTCTAGCTTCTGGAGGGAAGAGGATTTCAACCCTGATCCCCTGCCTTGAGGGAAAGAGAGTATCACCACTCCTCTGCTCCAGGTTTTTGCTATCTTGCCTAAACTGTCTGTGGCTGTGAAAGGCCTCCCTCTAGAGTTCTTAAAAGACTATGAAACTGTTTCAAATTTTATTTTTCACTTATGATTAATACAACCCCATCTGGCCATACTCTTCCCACTCCACTGGTCCTTTACCCCCATAGATCATGATCCAAATCCCATTCTCTCCTTTCCACAAACCCCATTGATTCCCAATGAGGGAAATTACCATTCCCCTCAACCTTCTCAATGTCTCTCTCTAAAGCTATCAACTCCTTCCACTGTGCCTTCTAGCATGTCTGCCCCCAAAGCAACAAACTTGCTTTCAACTTAAATCTTTTCCCTTCCTATTCTTTCCTTCTTCTGGCTCATTAAAACCTGGATCCCTGCTAATGACACAGCTTCCCTGGCCACCCTTTCCAACACTGGCTATGCTTACACTCATTACCCCTCCCCCATAATGTACTGATCAAGGTAGGGGAGTCAGAATACCCCTTGCTCCTCATAGCCACTTCCAAGTTCTCCCTCTACCACCATCACTAAGGAACCTTTCATCCTTTGATATTCATGAAAACCACCTCTATCACCCAATCAAAATCCTAGTAGCTGTTGTTTATGGTCTTCTAGAACATTCCCTTTCCTTCCACAATGGTTTCTGTACCTGGTTCACAACCTTTCTCTCCTTTCTAACACCTGTCTTCATATCAGGGTACTTCAACAAACATATCGATACTCCTTTAAACAACGTGATCTCTCAGTTTTCCAACTTAAAAAAAAAGTTTCCTGTGAATTACTCCTCCATCCCACCTCAGCACACAAAGATGGTCACATATCCTTAGTCTCACCTTCACTCATGAATGCACCACCTCTGTATTCAGGAATTTTAAAATCCCCTTATCTGGTCCCATCTATTGGATTTCCACTTCTCCCTCTCTCTTTCTGTACCAAATCCTGCTTTTAGTCCACCCCATTACCTCCAATCCCTAGATCCATCAATTGTCTCTTAGGCCATTACCCCTGCACAAGCCACACTCTTCTTTCCCAATTTTGACTTCTTGATGAACTAGTTCAATTCTATATTGCCTTCTTCTCTTGAATCCCTTGCTCCCTTTTTTTATAACATTGATTTTTTTTTCTTGCCAAGCCTCAGCCTTGGATCATTTCCACGAACTGCTATCTTTTTTTTTTTTTTTAACATATGCTGCTGAATGAAGGTGAAGAAAATCATATAACCATCCGGACTGGATCCACTACAAATTTATGTCACATAGCCTCAAATGGGCTCTCACTGCTACAAGTCAATTATTTTATACCTCTATAATTAATTCACAGTTATACTCACCACTCTCTTTTTCAAAACTTTTCCAGCCCTCTTCAAATCTCTCCCTTTCCTCCAATCCTCTTGGCTTAGAACTTTGCCCCATATTTTACTGAAAAAATGGAGATCATTTGCTAAAACCTCTCTCTTTTACCTTCTTCCTTATCTCATATCACTCAGATGACTTCTGCCACTCTCTTCTCCTTCACCTATCTCATATAAGGTGATGCTTCTCCTTGCCAAGGCCAATAGTTCTACACATACATGTGATTCTATTCCATCCTGTTTCTGGCAGCATATTACCCTCTCTCTCATCCTCAGTCTCTCCCTGTTGACTGACTGTTTCCCTACCCTCCAAAAACATGCTCAGGGGTACTAACAGCAGGAGAGGAAGAAAGACAAGTAATTAGAATTTGAATGTGACAGATTTTTGAACTCTGGGAGCCTAGAATGTCCAGGAGTGTTAGTATATGCTTTTAGGGATCAGGGAAGTTTTAGAGAAAGAGTAAGGTCAAAAAATCCTAAGGACAATGGCAAGGTCGGGATCTACTCCACAAACAGTAACTGATATCCCTGAAAAGATGAAAGTAGATCAGAAAAGGCTAAGATTTGAGATTGTGGTCCAGGATCCTTTCCATATGGCACTCACCCTATATTATTATATAAATTATTGGTAACTGAAAGTATCACTTAGGGCAGATTGTTAAAAGATTACTTTGACAAAGCAAAAGGTTCTCATATGTACCTTGTAAGAATGCCTCTCTTTTCTGTCTTCAAGAGAAAAGAAAAATAGATATATTTCAGATCCATTGCAACTAATTACTTACCTAATTTAGTGGACATTTTTAAAGGCAATGAAAATCTCTAAATTTTCCCAGGACACACACACACACACACACACACACACACACACACACCCCAGAGAGACCAGGATAACATTATAAACCTAAATGATTCCAATTAAACTTTATTTATTAGGCAACAAGTTCTGTCTCTCTAGATTTTTTTTCAATATTTGGCAAATCATGCAAGCATCTGTCATATTCCTGTGGGCTCCTGACACTAAGAAAGGCCTGAAGCACAAAAATTAGAAAGGTAGAGATGATTGTCACGTTGTTCTCTATTCCTGCCATGTAGATATTCTAAACATAGATTTCCATTACAGGCTGACTTGATTAGCTTGAATGGTCATAAATCCCTTTGCAAATAGTCTCATAAATGCTAAAAATCATCATTACAGATATTTTGACTGAACAGTAGATTAGGTCTCCAAATGCCAGCTTATAGAGGAATTCAGAAATCATACAGATAAATCAGGCACAAAGCCTGGAAGTTTCTTTTTTACTTCCAACAGACCATGTAGTTCCCTTTAAGTGGAGTTCTCTATATCTCCAAAGATAATATCTGGCAAACCTGAATCTGATTTCTAGCTATCTTTCTATGCCTATGTCCATGTTTATCTCTGGTGGGTCTCTGCTCCCAGTTTGATGGATGGTCTTGGCTCCCTGTCTTCTGATCCAGTTTTTCCTATAAAATGGGCAATGAGGAAAGCAAGCTGGAGGAAGGAACTCTTCTTTCCAAGAAGTTTCCCCCTCAGGGAATGTACACTAATTTTCACATTGGAATTCTGAGCTTCCAACTGGAGTTCCCCACCACAGGATCAACCTCTCTAGATTGTGAGCTCTTTGAAGATAGGGACTGTTTTTGCCTTTCTTTGTATGTTTATATTAAATACTTAACATATAACAGGCAATTAATACTTGCTGACTTTTTACTTGACTCAGTGCTGGAGAACTATAGCTAATCATATATATATATATACATATACATATATATGTATATATATTTTCTTTTTCAATGAAAGAGGTTTGGTTCTCAGAATGTGAACAATCTTGTTTACATATCATGTCTACTCATGAATTGACTGATTCTGTAACATTCCAAAGCCTGATAGGGAGGAAGAGAACCATGACAAAGTAGTGTCATGAAAACCTAGGGAATGGACAATATACAGAAAAGAGGGATTGACAATCAATATCAAATGTGGTGAACTTGGAGAAAGGAGTCTCAGTGACCTGGCAGAGTGAAAGTCAGATTGGCAAAGGGTTGAGAAGTGAGTGAGAGTTGAGACATAAGGAATAAATAACTTAAAATGGTAGGGTCAAGTGAAGGTCTATTAAGAAGGATGGGGAAATCTAGGCATGTTTGAAGACAGCAGGGGAGGGGCCAATAGATGAGATGTTGAACATTAGAGAGAGGAGATGATCAAAGATGCAAGCCCATGGAGGAGACAAGAGGGGGTGGGATAAAAGGACAAAAAAGTAGAGGTTCTGGCATTGGCAAAGAAAAGGATAGTCTCATTTTCTAGGAATGGAACAAAGGAGGACAGTGAAGGGAAGAATAAAAAAAAACTGGTATTCAATAGAATAGAAATAAGATAAATTAATAGTGGACCCAATCATTGAAGTTATATGACTGCATTATGTACAGAGGAGAAGGTGATGGTAGGAGTCATACAAGGTTTGGGGTATGGAGACTTGTGAGTCAGGACAGAATTGTGGATCGAGGGTTGAACATAGTGTGAAGATGAATTGTTTAAAAAAGGTGAGATTCTAAAAGGTAGACAAAAAGTCAGAGCATGTGATGGACTGGGAAATTAAAGAGGGGTAGATTGACTGGAAATCACACTGAGAGTAGGGAAAATGGGTTTAAGAAGGATGAGGCACAGGGTGAGACTGAAGGATAGGAAGTAGTTTATTCTAATAATTAAAATATAGGGAATATGTTAGATACTCTCAAAAACTCTTCTGACTTTCTCATATGTGATTCACTACAACAAAGCAAAACTTTCTTCACAAGTGTTGTATTGTACCACAAGGCTGACCCTCAAGTAGTAATTTCTTAAAAGGACCCCAGAGACCAGAGGGGAGTCAATGTAGCTTCCAAGGTCACCTAATACTTCCCAGAAGTTCCTCCTCTTATTTATAGGTCCCTAAATGTGTAGTGTCCTACTTGGCAGACTTGATGCCCAGCAATATCTCTTTAATTATATAATCATGTCGTCTCCAGTGACCCTCTTAGTTTCTAAATAAGATGTAAATGATATTTTTCCTTGGCCTGCTTAATAGCATCACTGAAATGTCCAGCCAGCCACTCACTCATCTCTTTCCCTCAGAAATCTCTTCCAGAATAAATCATAAATTGCCCTATTCCTAAAGCTTACATCATACTCTACTGGGCCTCTCCCAATCTCCCTGGGGCCAAAGCATTTTGAGGACATTTTTTTCAAACACATACTCCTGAAAATTCAGGCATTCAATAAGATAGGCGTGTGTGTGTGTGTATGTGTGTGTGTATGTGTGTACACATGAAAATTACAGCACTGAGGTGAAAAGAGAATAATAAAATGTTTTCTTTTTCCTCTTTGCAAATGATTTCTTCAATATTCAAAACTTTTGCTGCCTGAGACTACCTTCCTAGGCGTTGGTTGTCTTTTAACTTCTCTTTTTCCACTGCTCTTTATAAAGCCTCATGCCTGAGGCTTAAGTCTATTTGGCTTAGATTATTCAATCACTCACCATTTATTTATTAATTGTATATGCAGTTCAAATGTATATTCATTATTTTTTTCTTCTATAATGGACTGCAAAATTAGTGAATTTGATTGCAAATGCTTCAAAAAAGCAGCCTCAAATACAGTCATTTCCCCTTTTAACTTAAATCATGTAGAACATAGCTTAAAACACTGAATTTCTTCTCTATTTTCCATAACATATTTTTCTTTACATCAGAATTGTTTTTAATGTAATACTTTTTTTCTTACTGAAATAACAAAGATCAAGGGATTGAAAAATTTTTTCTATAATTTAAGCTGAAGAAAATTTGCAATCCTTACTTCGCTGCCATTAAATACTCATTTTAAATATAATTCCTTTGAAAAGATGAGTTCACAACCATCATATTCAGGCTTTTGTTTTTTACCTTTTCCTTAATCAGATTTTTAAATATTTTGATCATTTCTTGGCAAGTAGATGTCTGTGTACATATTATTCAATCTAATGTGCAAATAATTTTCCCAAAAGCTTAAATATAGGATCATCTAAGCTTAGAGACAGCATCTGATTTTAAAGCAGGAAGAATTTAAAGTAACAATTCTTTTTAAAAAATCACTTTTTCCTAGATCAAAAATTTAAAAACCATAAAAGAAGCAGATAACTTGCTACCTTAATCACATTCTCTCCTTTGCTGTATCCAAACTGAAGGGAAATTTGATTTATGGTCACTATATTTAGGATTTTTGGTTTTCATTCACCATTTATCCCATTTCCATGTGTGCTTCAAAGCTGTCTCTCCGGATGTCTTAAAAATGAATTACCATCAATATGGAACTTTGACAGAAACCATGCTCAAAAGATGATGCTTATTATGATAAAAATACCTTTGATCTCAATATAGCATTATTCTCAAAGCATTTTTCCATGCACTATTAATTTGTTCTTACAACAGCCCTGTGAAAGAAGAAAGAACAAATGAGGACCAATCTTAGTCTTAGATACAGACCAGCCACTGGTAGAAGCCAAAAAGAAGGACTCTGTGGTATAGGGATTAGCATTTGAAGGGAGAAGATAAATGCACCATGAGGAATGAAAAAAGGTGTGGTTTCTGTTCAGCAATACTTTAAGTAAGATGATTCTTTCTTAGGGAGAAGATTCAAAGGACAAGTCAAGTGTTCACACAGAGATTACAAGTCAGGAAGCTTGCTTATAAAGTCCCAAAGGCTGACACTGAAAAACTGTTTTTTTTATTGATTCAGGTGCTAGAGATGAAAGAGTGTGACATAAACATTAACAGTAGGGGAATTGAACATTACTGAATAAAAAGGGCAAGATGCTATTGGTTAAATCAGGCCCATTCTATACAGTATCCAGAAATGAAATAGTCACTAGAGATTTCACTGTACTGTAGTTAAAGAGACCCTGCTGTGCATAAATTCACTAAGATTCTAGACACATCTGGAGAACCAGGAATATAAATGTGACAAAAGTAAAACTGGAAGAAACCACTTAATGACAATCCTTTAGCCTGGAAAAGAGAGGTCTATCATTAAAAAAATATACTGATCTGGATGACTTAATGTTTCAAATGTAGTAGACCCCCATTGAGCAGGAAAAACATAAATTACACCTTGCCTATCATGTTTATCCTAATTTTCTAGACCAGATAATTACAAACCAGAGAAGTTAAGTGACTTATCTCACTGTCATACAGCCGATTAGTAGGTAAAGTGAGGATTAAAAGACTAAATATTCTTTCTCCTAATGCTACATTCTTCTCCTTTTATTCCACTTGCATAAAATCAGAACAGAAAGAGTAGAAGAGACAGGACTGAAAATAAAATAAATCCATATCTTTATTTAGCTCATTCTTGCCTCCCTCTCCACAAATACCCATGGCCTCCTATGCCATTTTTGAAAGAAGGAAAGGCGTTTCCCATGTTGCCTTAGAGAGGACTCTTAAGAACATGAAACTGCCCAAAAATATGTTCAAAGAAGATATTACAGGTAAAGAGAGAGGTGACATACATTAAATGATAAAATGATTTTGTTAACAGTTTGTGGAAGGTATGGGAATTAGACAATTAAAGATTTAGGGGCTGAATTATAAGGAAAAAAGGGAAGGGTGTTCAAAGGGCAAAATCTAAAGTCAGTCAGTAGCCTCACCCATATGCAGAATAGGTAGGTGGCAGGCTACCTGGAGAAGGAAACATAAGGTGAATATACAGAGAGGAAGGAGAGGCTATCCCTCCAGCCCCTGGCTTGCCTCCTATGGTTCTGTCTCATCAGGGACAGGAACTAAGGATGACAGAAGGCAGCCAAAAGAGCACAATTCTCTAGCCCCTCATCCTGAAAACAGTCAACTGAACCATGACATCTGAGTTCATAACTGTCCTCCCCCATGGGTTTCACCTCAGGGAGGCAGCAGGAAAAATGGAGAGTATTTCCAGATCCTGCTAAACCAGAAGCACACTGGTCAGAAACCTACCCACAGTAATCTAAAGTGTAAGTATAGGCTTTGAATTATGGTCAGAAAATGGATTGGGGGGATAGGAAGGACAGGTTTATCAGTCTATTATAACAGAAAGGAAAGGAGAATGGACTAAACCCCAATAAAAATCATCAGGATACCATAGAAAATGACTCATTTGTACTGAGAATAAATATGGACTTAACTGTCTAAAGCCTGCAGTGTAAATATGCAATAAGTTTAAGAAATAGTTGTGATCTTACTGCTATTTTTCTGAAGACTGAGACCTAAGATTCTTTTAGTTCCCTCACTGATTTGAATAAATAGGGTATGTACTTGACCTTGGACCCTCTTATCAAGGGATCACACACGGTTCAACATTATCTTTCCACCTTTTGAAGTATGTGCAGTAAACACTCTTGCCAATAAGACCTAAATAGTGTATCATTAGACAACAAGGTTTCATCAAGTTTACTTACTATTTTTTTTCTCATTCCACAGTGGTGATATGCGGGATCTATTACCCGACTTAGCTAAAGAGCTGCATTTCATAAGCTCTTATGGGTATTAAATTTTCCCCAGGGTCAACATCTCTGGGTATATTATGTTCCTAAATAAATAACTTGTGAATCCTTGACATAGGCGTTCGGCACACAAAGGACAGATCACTTTTTTTTCTTTTCAGTCCTGTGCAATCTAATTCCGTTAGCTCCCAACCAAGCTATTGCTCACATGTAAATAAATCCGGGAGATAAATGTTTCTGAAAATTAATTCCCCTGGGCTATTAAGAGAGGAAATATGTTTCTCTCATACCCAAAAGACTAAAAACAGTCCTCAGACCGTCCCCAGAAAAAAGGCATTGTTACACCATAGGAAAGAATTGAAAACTATGCTCTATCACAAATAAAATTGTGTCACCTCGTGTTTGAAAATTGTTCGCTCTCTGTTACAGTCCCTTGGAAGCTTTCAGCCTTCAAGGTAATGTAAATGACATCCAAAATAAATACCTTCATTCTATGGGGAATAAGATTTTCTGGTATTAAAATATGTAGATTTGTAAAGAATAAAAATATAAAAAGCAATATTTTAGTGTCCCTCATAGCAAATCCCTGCAGGTAATGCCTGCCCTAGATGGCTAACTTTGACTAACTTTACTCTTGATTGTAGATAAGACCTTCGTTTTAGCCCTTTTATAATTATCTTAATTCTTTCCCAATGATTTCATGAATTTTCCTTCTCTTATTCTTCACACAAATTTGACCCAATCTCTAACCTCAGTGATACCCCTATTTGTCTCTTACTCAACAACAGATTAGAACCATGTTTCATAACATGGGATATTTGTGTTTATACTTTAAAGACAGATTTAGCATATAAGTCCTATGTAAGTCATTTAAGATTAAATACAGAAATCTCCATATAGAAAAATAGGTATTCTAGGCCTTGCTGTTATGAAATCAAATTAACTCTGGTCTTGAACACTCTGAGTACTTCAATGTACTTACTTCAGGGCAATAACTAAGGCATCACTTAGATCAAATAACATAAATTCAATGACCCAGGAGGGAATATCCTTTATCTTCTGTGATTCTGAATTTGCAAGAAAGCAAATTTGGATTTGATGTAAAATTTGCTCACAAGTAACACTAGCCAAAAGTGGAACAGGTTGCCTCAGAAAGTGGTGAATTTCCCCTTTAAAGTCTTCAAGTATCAAAGATCAAAAAGAAAAAGGGAAAAATCAGCATAACTAATGAATTTATTGAAAATGTGTGAAAATATGTACGCTGTACAACACTTGTGGACCTCACCTCTGCATAGGGATAGCATAAGGAAGGCTTTCTCATACTTTTTCTTTCAAGCCATGTTTGTTCTTAGTAATTTTGGAAAATTCACTTTTTATTTTCTTGCATTTGCCCTTTTCCTTTACATTGTTATAGTCATTGCGTATATTGTTTTCTTGCCTCTGTTCACTTCATTCCACCCCAGTTCATACAGATCTTTCCATGTGTCTCTGTATTTATCACATTTGTCATTTCGTATAGCGGAGTAATATTCCATTATATTCACGTACCACAATCTGTTTGGGGCTGCTAGGTGACATAGTGGATAGAGTGCTAGGCCTGGAGTCAGGAATCAAATCTGACCTGAAATACTTACTAACTTTGGGCTAGTCACCTAACCCTGTTTACTTCAGTTTCCTCATTTGTAAAACGAACTGGAGAAGAAAATGGCAAACCATTCCAGTATCTTTACCAAGACAATCCAAAATGGGGTCATGAAGAGTCAAACATGGCTGAACAAAAAAACATAATTTGTTTAGCCATTCCCCCTAAAATAGGCATCAATTTTATTTCTAACTCTTTACTATCACAAAAAAGTGCTACTGTAAATATTTTATGTGTATGGAAATTTTCTTCTTATGAATGATCTTCTTGGGATATAACCTTAGTAATGGAATCTCCGGATTATAGAGAATAGATTAATTATTTTATTTGCCTAATTCCAAATTGCTTTTCAAAAGAGTTATACCAATTCACAGTTCCACCAACAATGCACTAAAATGCCTATCTTTCTACTATTTCTCCAACATTGACTATTTACATATTTTGTCATCTGTCAATTTTTAGAGTGAGAAGTGAAACTTCAGTGGTATTCTCATTTGCATTTATCTCACTATTAGATTTAGAGCATTCTTTTAGATGGTCATTAATAGTTTGCAACTCTTTTTGTGCTATCTGTGTTCATATATTTTGACTATTATCTGTTGAGGAAAGGTTTGACCTTGTATAGATATATATGGACTTGCATAAACACATGCATTCCATTTCCTTGGAGACACCCAGAAAGCAAACCTGTTTTATTTGAGGAAAAGATGCCTGAATGCTACTTTAAAACAGAAATTATTCTTTATATCTAAAATTCAGCAAAAACCCAAATGAAATTATGTTTTTGCAAATTGAGAAGCTGAGCCATTAAAGAATTACTTTTGAACACTTCCATTTTTCAAGTTTTTTTTTTCCATAAAAGATAAAAAGAGAAATATGAGTGTTGGGAACACTTTCTTTACCTAATAGGACAAAAGATATGGAAGCTATTTATAATGCAGGGCACTGTATATATCATATTCTCTTAATGATGATCTGACTACAAAAACCTAGGGCCCAAGAGCCCAATTACACACATTTAAGACCAATAAGCTCTTAGAAGCATTTTCCATCAGAACTGTGTTAAAAATATTTTTCAAAGGCATTGAAACCTAAGTGGTTAACTGTCACTATATGACAATCAACATTTATTGTGTGATCACAAACTATGCATGCCATATCCTATCTACATTTCTATAAACTTCTCTCCTCTAAGAAAATCACATGTATTTATGATGTATAGGTATGATGTGCATATATATATACATATATGCATGAATATGTACATATATGAACACTGTGGGAGAAGAAAAGGGAGAAAGAGAAAAGAGAGAAGGAAGAAGAGAGAGAGAGAGAGAGAGAGAAGGTAAGTGGTATGTTTTATGCTGAATCAGACAGAGTCTTGGTTTATCTTTGAACTTATCAGAATTCTAGTCTTTCAAAGCTATTTTTCTCTGTAATACTGTTGTTATTGTATAAATCATTCTCCTAGTTGTGATTACTTTAGTTCAGATGTCTTATCAATTTCCTCTGAAATTCTTCATTTAGACATTTCTTATAACACAATAATATTCCATTACATTCATAGATCAATTTGTTTAGTCATTACACAATAAGAAGTCTCCAATTTGGGGCTACCATAAGAGGAGATGCTATAAATGTTTTTGAACTTTGGAGGTCCTTTACCTCTCTCTGATCTCCTTGTCAGGTTAGGGCCAAAAGGACCAAAGGGTATGCACAGTTTAAATTTGGTGGGATAGTTCTAAATTGCTTTCCAGAATGGCTGGAAAAAACTTTGCACTCTACCAACAGTTCATTAGTGTGCCTTTTTTGCCCCCTCCAGGCCCATTAATATGTCATTTAATCAGTTATCTCTTAGGGAATTGTTCTTAGTCTTATATATTTGAATCAATTCCTTTTATATCTTGGATGTGAGAGCTTTATCAGAGAAATCTCCTGCAAAGTCCCTCCTCCCCTCCCCCCATTTACCAGTTTCCTTTCCAAATTTTATTATATGAGGTTAGTTTGTGCAAAAAAACAAACAAACAACTCATTTTATCTTGTGTGAACCTCTCTATTGCCTAAAAGCCACGAACTCTTCACCTATTCACAGATCTGAAATGTAATATACTTTATTTATGATATGAATGTTCATGTGTAGGTCATAGAGCTTATTTGGCATATGGTGTGAAATGTTCGTCTAAACTTAATTTGTGACTGACTTCTCTCCAATTTTACCTTTAGTTTATGTCATATAATGAGCCCTTCCCCTTGTAACTGGAATCTTTGGATTTATCAAACACCATGATACTTTGTATGTTTGATTCTGTTTGTTGTATACCTGAGCTATTCCAACGATAGATCTATTTTTTAAACAGTACTAAATTGTTTTAATTTTTGTTGCTTCATATAAAACAGCTTTAGCTTCACTACTGCTGACAGATCCTCTTCCTTCCCATTTTTTTCATTATTACCCTTGAGATTCTTGACCTTTTGTTTCTCAATATGAATTTCATTTTTTTTATTTTTTTAGCTCTCTAAAATATTCCTTTAATAATTTTGTACAGCACTGAATAAATAAATTAATTTAGCTAGTATTGTTATTTTTATTTTATTGGCCTGACCTATTCATGAGCAACCATCTTTTTTCCAGTTATTTAGATCTGTTTTTATTTCTGCAAATAATGTTTTATAGTTGAATTCATTTCTGGGTGTAGGTAGGCAGATATATGCCTGAAGATTTTATAGCTTCTGTAGTTATTTTGAATAAATTTCTTTTTCTAGATCTCCCAGCTGGGTTTTGTTGGTAACATACAAGAATGTTAATGATTTATATAAATTTATTTTATGCCCACAACTTTGATGAATTTACTAATTATTTCAGATACTTTGTCTTTTTTTTTTTGGTTGAAAGAGTCAACCAAAAAAAAAAGACAAAGTATCCGAATATATTATATGTATATATTTACAAAGTAAATTTTATACCATGTGCAAAAAGCAGTTTGTTTCATTTTTGCCTGTGCTTATTTCTTCAAATTTTGTTTCTTTTCTTATTGCTAACTAGCATAAACATGAAATTCTTAAGAAAATAGCACATACATTGGCTTTTACTTTCTTTTTACTTCCTGGAAATGTCTTTCTTCATCTTCATACCCATCCCAACCATTGCCTATTCCAGAGCAAATCCCACTTCCTATATGGAGCCTATATGGAAACTGCTAGGTGACTCAATGGAAAGAAAACTGGACCCAGATTCAGAAAGACTTGAGTTCAAGTTCTGACTCAGACACTTAATAGCTATGTGATTCCCTGAGCAAGTCACCTAACCTCTGTCTGCCTCAATTTTCCTGACTGTAAAATGGGGCTCAGTATATTTGGCTGCCAGAAGTGTTCTTTTTTTGGGGGGGCGGGCAATTGGGGGTAAGTGACTTGCCCAGGGTCACATAGCTAGTAAGTGTCTGAGGTCAAATTTGAACTCAGGTCCTCCTGAGTCCAGGGTTGGTGCTCTATCCACTGCACCACCTAGCTGCCCCTCCAGAGTTTTTTTTTAAAAGATTGAATGAGATAATACTTGAAAAGTACTTAGGGCAATGCCTGGGACCTAGCAGACTCTTAATAAATGTTAGCTCATTTCCCACCTTCCTAGCGTTTTGTGATCTATCCTGCCTCTGATTTCCTCTAGGACTTCTTGTCACAAGAGTTGTCAGCAGTTGGAAGTTCATAAAGAGGAATGGAAAGGGTACTGGATTTGTAGTCAGAAGAAAGACGTTCATATTGTGTCTTCTTTCTACTTACTACATACAAGACCTTGAACCAGTCACAACCTAGTGACTCTAAGATCCCTTGCTAGCTCTACGTCCTATGCCTAAACTGTATGTGGGTCTTCAAATACATTTGTGTGAGGTTTTTGGCAAAATAAAAGAATGACCCAGTAACTATTAACTCCTTTCATTAACAAGTAAACAGTTTAGTTACGATGAATAAGTTTTTTCTAACCTTGGTGGCAAGGAAAGCTCAAACCTAAAGAGCTCATACATACACTCTTTACCCCAAACACAAAATTCTTACTGATATACTCCACCTGGAGGTCCTATTTAGCAGTTTCCTTACCTCCTAAATGCTGTTTCCATATACCTTTCATTCTCCCACTTCTAACCCTTCAGATCAGATTCTCCTTGAATGTCAAAAGTAGTAACTTGCTAATGTAATACACCTGCTATTCCAATTTGTTAATGGAAAAAGACTGCAGGACCTCATTAGCACCATTCTTCCAGTTCTTAGACCATTATATCCATGCATGGCGCCAATAAGTAATGGTTCCTTATATTATTTTTTATTAATTTATATGAATAAAATTAAAATGGTACTGATCAAAGTGATATAAAATTGTTTGCAGTCAATAATCCAAAATGTTATATTCCCAGAATATTACCCAAAGTGGCTTTCCTCTCTCAAAAAGTTGCCAATCCCATAATTTTTATTTGTAAGTTAAGTATGAGCTGCCTTGTGATAGCTCTTCTGGTGCTGAATGAATCTATTATTTGCCTTTTATTTAACTTTTCATATATTTATATATTTTCTCCTCAACTAGATAAATTTTCTGAGGAAAGGGACTGTGCTACAAGTCTCTGTCTGCTCTGGTTCCAAGCATATAATGGGTACTCAACAAAGACTAGTTAATTATTCTTATAAGCAATATAACATTCTAGTTGGAATAAAAGTTAAAAGCAATACAAACTCCTATGCACAGCTTTAGTGCCTTAGTTATTATTTAACTTTCACATGCTCTGCTTATCTACACATTAGTTATCCTTTATACTTAGAGAAAGACCATTATCTTTTTCTCATCTTTAAGGCTTCCCAAATAACCTTCCTACGAATTCCACAGTGTTCTTAAGTTCCTATTTAGAAGAAAGGTGGTAATTACCTTCTTAACACTTACTACTCTGGGAGTACTCACCATTGTTGAGCCTTCCTCACCCAGGCTATTCTTGGAGGGCTGCCTGAGTCCCTAAAACACACCACATTACCTTCCAGCCACAGGGTCCCTTACTACCATTCTCAAAACAGAACATTCTGAAGACTCTGTACCCATAGTTTGTTCCTAAATCATTTCACGCAACACCGTTTTTTTTCTCTCCTGAATGGTTTCTCCATTGGATAACTTGAACCCTCATGTCCCTTTTCTTCTTAACATTTAGAAAACACCAAACAAACCAGAAAGAGTTGTGAACAAAGTTATATAGGGTTACATTATATATTTGTGTGTGTATGTATATACATGGTATGTTTTCTGTATTATTTATATATCTATATACAAACATACACATATTTATACATACATATATACACATAGATATAGATATATACATAGGGTATATTATGTATACATATATACCATAGATATATAATAGACATATATTTACAAACACAGCTATATATATATATATATATATATATATATATATACATGGACAGCTAGATGGCACAGTGGATAGGTGCCAGGCCTGGAATCAGGAAGACTCATTTTCCAGAGTTCAAATCTGGCCTCAGACACTCATTAGCTGTGTGACCCTGGACAAGTCACTTAACCCTGTTTGCCTCAGTTTCCTCATCTGTAAAATGAGCTGAAGAATGAAATGGCAAACCACTCCAGTATCTTTGCCAAGAAAACCTCAAATGGGAACACAAAGAGTTGGACACAACTGAAACGAATGAGCAACAGAATACATACAAATTCAAATAAACAAACTGGAATATACTATAATTCAAAACGGAATTTCAACACAAAATCACCTCAGTTTATTCATGTGAAAAAACAAGAAAAAGTTGATATATAGATAGATATGTATATGTGTGTGTGTGTGTGTATACATTTAAAACAACTTTTTTGTGGTTGTAAAAAAGTTGAGACAAGTGGGTGCCCATCAGCTGGGGTAATGGCTGGATAAATTCATTACATCATTGAATCACTATACTATATAAATTTATGTGAATTTAATGGAATGTTATTTTCCTATAGGAAATGATGAATATTAGGGATTCGGGGAAACATAGAAAAGGTGTACCAACAAAGGCAGAACAAAGACAGCTGAGCAGTATACAGAATGACTATAGTAATATAAATTTTTCAATGCTAAATAAAAAAAAAAACTTGGATTGATTGCAATGATCACTCCTGGTCCTGGAGAGTAGATGATTAAATGATCCTCAGCTTTCTGTATAAAGGTACAGGAAAATGGCGAAAGGGGAAGGGACATTGTACACATGGTCATATGTGGTCCTTTGGTTAGTTGATTTTGCACAATTATTTTCCTTTCCTAATGGATAAATGCAGCACATAAGCACCTGTGCCCACCTTCACCACCAGCAAAAAAACAAAAACAAAACAAAAACAAAAACAATCGTGCTCCTATCCATGTCGAGAGCACAACACATGAAGCAAGCATGAAGCTGAGCTCTCCTGGCTATTTCCAGTGGGCCACGTGTGCTCTAGTGAAATACAGAAAGATGCCACACTTTGTAATGAGTCTCTGTGATGGCCTTAGCCAGCAGGGATACATCAGAAGAGGAATGGCCAGTGATCCAGGAAGAGCAGCGTACTCCGTAGACTTTAAAAGGAAAAGCAAGTTTATTCTCACACTCTTTGACAAGCGTGTGTAGTTGTTATAAATACAAAATGTATATCCCAAGTAGTATTTGAAAAATAAATATAATTATTAAGATCATTGATACCTTTTAAAAAAGTGCACTACACACACACGTACACACATTTAGTGTAACTTAAATATTGTTAAAAATTAAGTAGGCCAAATTTACATTAGCTCTACCTATCATGTACTTTCTCCTTTTTAAACACCTTTTAAATGTTATTATATTGGCAAAGAATATATGACTAACAGAAAATCCCATGAAAAGCAACAGAGTGAGAAAATGGAATCAATCTATTTAATTGTCTTTCTTCCTCCTTTCCTTATTTACTTAGGTCTTGGAAACGGGGTCAACATCAATTGCCTCTTTAGTTGCTCAGAATTCTGCTCTGTCACTTGTCATTTTAAAAATCCCTTTCTTGAATAATAATAGCTATTTTAAAACAATCTATAATCTTTATGTTCTCTAAAATTTCTTTATGTTTTCTAAAAAAACTTTAAAATTCATTTTTCACCTTTCAATTCTCTAAACAGTAAAATGAGGCGGTAAACTATTCAGGAGATTCTTAATCTTTTCCTGTTACCATCTCCGCATGGGAACAATTTGAGTTGTTTTGGGTATAATACAAAGGGACCCAAGGTTATCCTAGAAGCTTAGACTATTTATTGCTATAGTTTCCATATGTAGTTCTTGGCTTTAGTTATAGTCTTCCAACCCACAAACACTTTTTTAATTCTCATTCCTTATGCAACTCAGTATCTTTCTGTCTAGCACTCTGTTTGGCTGAACGCTTTGCTCCTTGACTAGCCCTGAAAAGGTTGTCTTTGAGATGACTGTCTTTTTCAACTATGATTTTATTCTGAAAAGGAAGGAAATTACCTCTCTGGGAAGAGTAACTCCCTCAAGGGCCACAGATCCGGTGACTGCATTCTCATTTAGGCAAGGAACACACACAGCTAGTTTCATCGAGAGATCTGTTGAGTAAACTTTGAGCTACAAGGGTGGGCCAGGACCTTTTAACCCAAACACTCCCTAGATGTACAACACATACCACTTTAAAAAAATTATTTTGTTTCTCATGCTGGTCAAGAGGGCATGTTCTGATTCAGTATGTTTTTTGCCACTCTCTATTAATGTAAACAAACAAAAATAAAGTCAAGGGGCTTCATGAGTAATAGCTCAAGTGATATATTAATACTAAATGTAGAAAAGTACAGCATGTAACATATAAAATTTTAAAAAATAGAATACTTTGAGCAGCATTATGAATGTAAGTTTTATAAAGTTAAGGGGCTAGTCTTCATGCAAATTTTATCCTTATACACTGAACGGAGAACAGTTAACATAAAATGTCAAAATGATATTTATTAATTATTCATGCTATAAAAATTCAGATTCATTGAATTTTCTCTTATTTAAAACAATGTCTACCCCTGATAAAGGGATTCTCTGGCCTAGTTGGGAGACATGCAAGGCCTTTTCTTCAAAGAATTCTACTAAATTTGGCAACGTGATTTCCTTGAGTCATGTTTTGGAGGGTTTTGTTCTTTGTAGCATCATGGTATGAACTAATAGGTGCAATGAATACTTGACTTTTAAAAATGCAGCTAAAGTTTGGGATTGCATTAAACCTTCACTATTTTTTACTTTACTGGGAACAACTTCAAACAAACAAACAACCAAACAAACTTCTCTTTCTTTGCTATACTATGACACTGTTATTATAGGCCTCAGAAGATGCTTGAAAGTACAGGCACGTGGTATATCTTGTCTTCTGATATTTTACATGCCTTGAGGAAGAGTTTAATTAAAAATTCTGCTTACAATTTAAGAAATAGGAAATAAATCATTGAGTAAAGAAGATCCAATTCTGCTTTGTTCCCCTTTGGGGTGAGTGAGCTGAATGAAGAAATCAGATTTCGCATCCCAGCTCCTTAATTGTATCCGAACATAACAATTTGCCAGAATGAAGAGAGAGAGAAAGAGGGAGACACAGAGAGAGAGAGAATAATAACATCTGCATTTATATAGGATCTTATGTTTTTCCAAGTACCTTTACATACATTTCATCCTCACTACAAACCTGGGGTAATATAGACATAGATATATAGATACATTTTAATTTTTATAGATGCAGAAATTTGAGTTGTGATAATTTAATGCCTTCCTCAAAGTAAGAGGGAAAGCCAGGGTCAGAGCTACATCCCCAGTCTACTCATTGAAGAGCTTTCAATTATGATACTCTGGGGAAAGAAGATAAAATACAATTTCTTGTAAATAGGCTATTATTTTTATCTCTGCATCTGTAAAAATCTAGTACACAAGCTACTATTTGCCTTAGGAAAATCACAGTTTTATGCATGCCCAATCTATGTTGGGGAGAGACTCAATATATTGATTCTACCTTCAACAGGAAGGGAACAATTAATATTCTCCTATAAATGAAAGAGGGACAAGGATGGCCACCATATGGCAAGTTGGTATCATGTTGTATTACCTTCATTACCTTTATTTAAATGTTCACATTCTCATTCTTGGAAAATGGCATGGGTTGGGGTGGTATAAAAGGTATTATCACACCTAAATATATGTGATAATTTTTTAAACAGTATTTTATATGTTCAGCAAAGATTGGAAATAGACCTTGAAATGACTATAATAATAATTCATATTTACATTGTCCTAATGTTTGTAAAGTATTTAATGTACATTATTTAGTTTGATCCTCATTAAATACTATTATTAACCCTACTTTCCAGATGTGGAAATTGAAGCTCAAAAGTATTAAATGGTTGACCAGCTTATTACAAACCCAGTAAGTTTCTAATATTCAAACTTAGCTCTCCTGTAAGATGAGGGTAATGATAATACATATCTTCCAGGGTTATGGTGAGGATAAAATGAGATAATACATGTAAAGCACTTTCCAAATCTTAAAGAGTATTATTATCATCATCATTGTTAATGTTATTATTATTTCTGACTTAAAGTATATAATTCCAATCATTAAACCAAAATAACTCTAACATGTTAAAATTGGTCTTTTTTTTCCAAATTTAATCATCTTGTTTATATTCACTGTCCCTTTAGGCCTCAATTTCAAGCTAGCCAGAAGAAGCACAAAAAGAACCCCTCAAAGAAATGTACCCATTTTTCTGCTATTGTTACAGGAACTTTATATATATATATATATGGGTGAGGGCGTGTGCATACATATATATATATATTTATATACACATATATATATTTATATACACAAAGATACATTTTATATATTTGTGTATTTTTATATTATAAGATGAAAAGTACCAAAGTACAAAAGTACAGGATAGTCATCATAATATATTTTAATCTGAATTCATTTCCAAACTTTCAGATACAGTTAATAAAAGGCACAAAAAGAAAAACTACAAATAAAAGATATATTTTTCACCTTTTAAGGCCATACTAAGGGATAATGGAAAACAAAATTTGACAGCTTTGACAGTTTCTTAGCTTAAAAAAAGTCAAACCTAGAAAGAGACAACATAAACCCACAAAAGTTGCAGAATCATGTTTTTTTTTTCTGCTTATCAGTCAAACAAAATCATTATTTTGGTTTTAACTTGACTTCATACTTTCTTGCAAAGAATTCTGAGGGTTCCTTAATGGAAAATAATTCCATTTATCACAGCAAATCTGCATCAGTTGTGCCTATATTTGCCAATGCTGTGACTTCTTGTTAGCTTTCTCTGCACTACAGGAAAATCATAAACATCTGCCTCCAGCAAAAATGTGCCCCCACACAAACTTTTATGATAACCAGATGAAAAGATGAATGGAAAAAATCAAAATTCCTTTGATGCCTCTACCCCCTGATTTTCATTATGCCCATCCTGACTTATGTCTGGCCTTGGAGATATCTTTACTTTTATAAGTGCTTTGCTATGTAATTGACAGTCATTGTATTTTGTAATCAGATAACAAAACCAAGCTAGCCTAAAACATAGGCAAAGTAGATGGTGGCCTACATGCTAATACCATAATGAAGTTAAGAAAGCCAGACACCCAAGTGCCAAGGTGCCTCAAATTCTATCACTATAGTAATTAATGCCCTCTCCATACAGTAATCTTTTGTAAGGCAGATATGATGGAGAAGGATAGCAAATTAAATCACTAATTCAATAGTTCAAATGTATTTATCAGCTTCCTTTCCTCTAGAACAAGTACCAGGGGCAGCATGAGGAAGGGTGGATATGATTGTATTTTAGAAGGGGGGAAATGAAGTGGGGATGGGGACAGGAAAAAAAAGAGGAGGAAACAAAAGCAAACTTTGGTTTTCTTGAATTTTTCCCTACCTTTTGGTTTCAAAAGGGGAGAAATCTAATCATCGGCTGTCCAATAGGTTATAAGAATTCTGTTAAGCGAAAATCAGAATTTGTACTCAATGAAATGGGTAAAAGTTCATGGAGAATGCTTTGAACCAAAGAGGCAAGATATCTTGTGTGGCCTCATGAAGCAGCAAAATACCAGTTTTTATTTTTCAGTCCAAGGACCTGTGATAGACTTGAAAATTAAGTAGATGGCCAAAAGGTCACGAACTAATAAATCCCAATCTTTGTAGTCCAAAGTTTAAATAGTTAGAATTAACTTAAACAAATATTTATTAAGCATATATTATGTGCAGAACAGTGTACCATATATACTGGGAGAGATTCAAAAATAAATTAGACATGGCCCTAGCTATCAGAAAGCTTAGAATCTAATAGGAGATACAAAATAAACATAATTTAAAAAAACCCAGAACCAGATAAATGCATAAGTGAAGCAAGAAAAGTGTTATGGGAGACTTTCAAGGTAGTTTTAACTTGACCATCTTCACAATCTAAAGTTTATACGAAACTTCATTCTATCATCTATTGAATTGAATATTTAGAACCCTGTGCTAACATAAATTGACACATTGTCATCATTATAAAAGCATCTAAAATTTATAGTGTTTTCCTCACAACCTTGCAAAGTAGAATATAAATATTATTATCTTCATTTTATAAGCAAGAAAATGAAGTTCTGAAAAGATTAAGTGACTTGCCTTGGGATACATAGTGAGTGAGCTTTACTGAAACACAATTTTTAAAATCCCAATTCCTATTCTAATTCCAATGAACCAGCAACATTAATCCACTCAGCCTTCCTTTTAATAATATATATATTTTTAAAACATTGTTTTCTTGATTCTTTTTTTTGGTTCTCTTTATTTCACTCTCATGATTCTCTGGCTTTTCACATGTTTCTTACTGTACAATCTCACTTTTCAGATAAAACAAAAACTCTTATTTGTCACCTAAAGTCTTTTGTAACCTGGGTCCCACCTGACTTTCTAGTCTTATTTCATATTATTCCCCTTCACATACTGTATGCTCTAGGCAAACTGGCCAACTTACTGTTCTCTGCATATGACTTTCCCTCTTAATGCAGTATAATTGCACAATCTCACTCCCATGCCTAGAATGCTTTCCCTCCTCATAATTTTCACCTGGAAGCCCTATCTCCAACACAGCTTTAGTTCACAGCTCAAGGGTCATCACCTACAAGAGCCTTTTCCTGGTTCAGGAAAATAAATTTCTTTGTATTTTCGTTGTATATATTGTATCTTTACTAATCTTGCACATGCCATTTCCCACCGTCAGAAAGCAAATTATTTGAGGTCAGGAACAGCTTTCATTTTTGTCTTTGCATCCATTGCGTTGAGCTGACTGTCTGTCACAAAATAGGATCTTAATAAATGCTTGTTGAATTAAACTAGACTAAATTGAATTCATATACCAAAATTTGTTAAGTCATTCTCCAATCAATAGGTATCTACTTTGTTTCCAGTTCTATATGATGCCAAAATATACTGCTATAAATATTTATATATACACACATGTACTACTGGAGAACATCATTCTTTTTGCTATAGCATGCTGCCTTTGCTATAACGCTTTGTGTACCTGTATTGATATGCTTCCATTTTTTCAAAGAATGAAAATATTTAAAATATTAAGTGAGGACTGCCATTAAAGGCACCTTTCATGCCACTTTTGTCAAGGCAGAAACTATTTTAGTGTTCTAATTAATGTGTATAACACCTGCAGAAGTTATTCTTGACAAGTTCAATTAGCTATACACTATTATTCACTTTGTTTGCCTTCAAGTGATGATACTGATATCCAATTGTGTTAAAGCCTTCACCTATAGGAAGTTTCACTCTATTAGCTAAAAAGTTTATATTTTTGTTCAAGACCATAACATGTGTGTGCAGTTCTTTGCAAACCTAAAAACTGTATAATGAGTTATTTTTCTGCTATATAACAAAAAGAAAGCAATTAAAATGAAAATGAATATAGTGTTACTAACGGTATATTTAAAAAACCCTCCATAAAATATCATTACAATTATGACAATTATAAAATATCCTAAATAAAATGTTTTACATGATTGCACATGTATAAACTATATTGGATTGCTTACTGTCTCAGAGAGGGGGGAGGGGAGAGAGGTAAGGAGGGATAGAATTTGGAACTCAGAAGTTTTTTGAAAAATGTTTAAACATTATTTTAACATGTAATTTGGGAAATAAAATAGAAAATATCCTAAATATAAATGTAAAAATATGAGATAAATATGTAATAATATTTGATTCCATAATTAATAAAGAGACTCTGGAGTAGACTGAGTGTAGGAGGTGACATGGTCAGATCAACATTTTAAAGAAATTGCCTTGGCACCTGTGGGAAGAATAAATTAGAAGGAGGAAAAACTTGAAGTAGGGATCATGAGGAGGAGTATATTGCAATCACTGAGCCCACATATGATGTGAGACAAAATAGGGCTGTAGATTGTGAATAGAGAGAAGGGGACAGATGTGAGGGAAATTAAAGAAGGGCCTACAAGATTTGGCAAGTGATTTGAAATGTGGTGTGTGAGAGAGAGGGAGAAGTTGAAGAAGCAGCTCAGTTGTGAAAGTTTAGGTAACTGAAGGGATAGTAGTGATTTAGGTAGTCATAGGGAAATTTGGGAGATAGGAGGGTTTGGGGGAAAAGATAATGTAGATATATTTGGGGTTCAGATCATAATCTATCTATGCTGGCACATCATAAAACTTATTCTGTTCATAGATACAAGATCTGGGAAGCAGAATTTTCCCAATGGCACCTGCTCAACTATGGGGGTAGTTAGTATTGTCCCAAGGTGGCCCCATTTGCTTGTAAGGGAGAAATAACCCAACCCTCCCTTCTTATAAAGCACAGGGAGGGAATATAGTGAAAACAGTGTTGGGACAAAAGGGGACATGTGGACATTATGTTTCAAATAAGCCCGATGATTGGGTATTTCACTCCGAGAGGGTAGGATGCAACCTATCTTCTCACTCTCCAATTGATTAAACACCTCTTAGAGTCAGGCCACGGCCAGAGACTGGCCCCATAACTCCTACTTTGGAAACCATGGATCCAATCTAGCCCCCACATTTTATAAATAAAATATAGGAGGAACAGAGATGTTAAGTGACTTGTTCAAGTGATACATCCAGAATTTGAACATAGATTTTCTAACTTCAAAATCTATCACGCTTCTTGAAGGCAATGCCAAGGGTATGCTCTTAACCTCTCTCAGCCTCATTTTCTTCACCCATCAAATGGAAGGGCTAGACTAGAAGACCTCTCCAGGTTAAAATCTGATTCTATGAAACACTATAATGGCATGATATATGGGCTCAGCAATAAACTACATCATTTGTCTGAAGGTGAGCCTCACTAAATTTGAAAAGAGTAGTTGGACAGGAGGTGATAAATGTTTTGGCCACAGTACCTCATGGAAACTGTCTCCTAAGGTATGGAAGGTATAATAATTTATGTTGTTGGAAAGAGCATTGACATGAATGAAATCAAGAATCCTTGAAATACTAATGTATTAATAAAATTGTAATACAATGTAACAATATATAATAATGGTATGAAAATTACTCAAGTTAATAAGGTACAAATGACTACAGATAACCAACTTTAATGGCTCTTACCAGAGTCCTTATACCCAGTATTTAAGACTTACATGTGCTGTGATCAGAACAGGCCCACACCACTAAATGACTTGATATGTTAAACATAATATGAATTTTCAGCATCTTTGCTATGCTCAAAATCCTCGCAAATGATTTCTTTAAACACTGAAAATCGATTTTGATAGTATCTGAATCAAATCATCATTGTTAGGTAGTTCAAAAGACCAATCAATTGTTCTCAGTGGTTAGTTAACAGTAGTGCACAGAGAATAACAGAATCACACAGCTAAGAGATCAATCTCACGTCTCAGAGTCACAGTGTTTCCCAGCACCCTGCTGTCTCTGATTCTTAAAACCAAACCAAAAAAAAAAAAAGAAAAAAAACTTTCTGATTTATAGATTTAGGGTTGCGTTTTGAAAACTCACAGCCTCCTGTCTACTCCCCAGGGTCTTTCTGGCCTGCTGTTGACTGAGCAGTAATATTCTCTTATTGTAAAAGATCAGCAGGTGCTTATGAAGAAATGCTTAATACCATTAGCATCAAATTAAGGCTTTCTCCCTGATGAAAATTAGACCTGAAATGGCATTGAAAAAGGGAGAGTTCTGGAGAGAAAGAAAGGCAGCTATATAGGAAGCATTTATGGTATGATTAAATGCTAGAGGATTTGTTAATTTATGGAAATCATAGGATCATAATTTTAGAGTTGGAAGAGAACTTAGAGGCTATCTATTCCATCTTCCTAATTTTATAGATAAGGAGAATGAGGTCCAAGAGGTCAAGTAACTTGTCCCCATACACATACAATGTACTTCTTTAGCAAGAAAGATATTTTATATGTACCGTGGTGTATAAAGACCAAAGCCCTGAAACAAAGAAGTTTAGAATGTAGGTGACATGTACTTTAATAAAAAAAATACTGCTTATGTAGTAGTTAAATTTAACAATGTTTACTAAGTGACTACAACGTGCAAGAAACCATGCTAATACTGGGGATGCAAACATAAAAGCTAAACAGTCTTCACCCTTAAAGATCTTCCTGGAAGACCAACGATCAACCATTTGTAGATTCAGAGTGAAACACTGTCACATTGATTCCTTCAAATTTAAATCTAGATCCATGGAAGAGTGGAGGGAGAATTCATATAAGCTCTAAACCTCTTTCCATTGTCTGGCACTCACTGAAACCTAGCTCCTTCTTAATGTCACTATTACCCTAGCTACCCTACAGTATTGGTTACAACCTCTCTCATCCTTGTGAGGGAACACAAACATTCCATACTCACCAGTGACATTTCCAGATTCCACCTCGACTGCTATCACTCAGCAATTTCTTCTAATTTGAGACTCCTGCTATCCAAATTTATCACCCAATCCAGACCCTAGTGGCCATTATTAACCCTCAGGACATTGTCAACAGATTGAGTCTCCTTTTCTCAATGAGTTCACAGCCTAACAGTCTTTCTCTGCAGTCCCAATGTTGTCCTATTACTAGGAGGCTTCAACATACAAACTCATGCTCCCTCAAATACGAGTCAAGTCCCGTCTTCTAGATGCACCCATAATTCCATCTTTTCCTGACTTCTCCAGCAGATTGACCCCTCTAAAATCCTCACTCCACTTTGCCTTTTGGCTCCTTCTCTGCTGCCTATAAATAGGTGTATGTCTTACCTATCCTTTTAAAAAATAGCACTTGTTCCTATTATCCCTACCTGCTTTCATCCTCTATTGCTTGGACTCTTCGTGGCTAAGTTCCTTGAGAAATCTGTTGATAGATGATTCCTCTTACTGTCCTCTGATTCTATTTTAATCTCTCTACAGTCTGGTCCCCATCCTTATCATTCACCTAACTACGCCCTCTCCAATCACCAAATTTAAAGACTTCTCAATCTTCATCTTCTTGATGTCTCTGCAGCATTTTACATTGTTGATCACCTTCTCTCTCTTCCCTTTAGGATTTTTTGTGATACTGCTCTGTCCTAGTTCTCCTCCTACATGTATGACTACTTCTTTTTACTTTAGTCTCTTTTGCTGGGTCTTCTCTTTCCCCTCTGTTATAGCTCACTTGATTTCATCAGTACCCATGAGTTCAATGATCATCTCTACGCAAATGATTCCTAGAGCAATATATTCAGCTTTAATCTCCTTCATGAGCCTTGGTACTGAACCATTGAATGCTTTTTGGATATATGAAACTAGATGTCCCATAGACATCCCAAACACAAGTTATACAAAACAAAACTCACTATCTTCTCCCCTTCTCCCCCCAAAAACTGTCTTATCTTCCAAACTTCCCTATCACTGTCAGAAAACAGAATTACAGTAGATCAACAGAAACCTGAGCTGTGCAAATTTAGAGATATCTCCATTCCAAATGCTCATATGTGCTATTTGTGCCTTCCAAGCTTGTGTCGGTCTGATCAGTCACAGAAGGACACACTACACCTTGACCCTAACATAATGATGTCATTTTGGTCCGCTTCAAGGACGAAAGACAACAACTAACCATTACTGTCAAAGTTGCTACCAGCTTGGGGAGGGAAGAGATAGAGGGAAAGTAAGAGTCTTGCCCAAAGTCATACCAAGAATAAGATTCAAACCCAAAATTACTGTTTAAGAATCAGTGTTTTTCACACTCTGCTAATCTTCCAATGAGCACTTATCTCTTGGATAAAAGTACAAATGCAGTGCTCAATGGTGAATCAAAGGGTATTGAGAAAACTTCTAAATGTTCTTTAATCAATTCAATGAACCTCATATTCCCCTCACTAAGCAGCTTCACATAATGGCTGCATAACCACTGACTGAAGATGAAAGGATGGAATTATCAGTCAGAAGTGAGTTGGACTCACATGCTACCAGGTTGTTTCTTATTCTGAGGATTTATAATTACGCAATTCTGTCGAAGATATAAATAGCTAAAATTTATAGTTAAATTTTATATAGTGCTAAATATAAATGGCTAAAATTTATATAGTGCATTAAAATTTGAAAGCACTTTTATGTACAATATCTCATTTGATTCTTACAATGACCCTGTGAGGTAGGTACTCTTATTATCACCATTTTACAGATGAGTAAACTGAGGCTGAGAGAGATTAATGAAGTTCTCATAGAAGTCAGTGTTTGAAGCAGTTTCTGGACTTCCATTTTCTTGACTCTGACTACAGCTTGTTATCTACAAGGTCATCTAGGTGAAGAGAAGTTATTTCTGTAGTCTCTGTTATGATTCTGTGTTGGACTCTAAGGAACCTTTAACATCTCAGAACCTACTACACTTCACAGACCTTTTGGGATCAAACAGGTACATGTATGGCAGTGAATAGTTTTGATCACATTACTCCAATAAAGATTATTCTTTGACCTATAATTATAGCTGCTTCCTAAACTAAGTCAACTCACCACAATTCTCCTCTCCTTGTGTTCAATGGGGGGAGAAAAGGTGCAAACATCAATTCTAAAGGATAGCTATGGTCTTTGAAAAATAGTTGATAAGTAATGTTAAAGACTGATGTGTGACTTAGCTGAGTCCCACTCTAATATAAAGGTTTTATTAAAAACTGTAGCCACAGTAATAAGAGTATAGGAATACTGGATTGGAACTAAGCTTTAATTTAAAAAAACCTTCCAATATTAAAATCCCAGTTTCGATTTCATCTTATTTTTAGCAAAAAAAAAAAAAAACAAAACAAAACAGAACAAATATGGAAACTGTGAATTTACACAAAAATCACTTTTATCTCAAAAGGTAATTTCTGTTTCATAAAATACATATGTTGAACCAGATTTGAATGCCTAAGATGCTCCCATAAGTATGTAAGACAGCACAGAGAAAAATATTAACTCTTTGAGAACTTGAAAATTTAAAATACTTTTGAATATCCTTAGATTAAATTATAGATAAGATCAATCATGTCCTACTGAAAATAAAGATGAAATAATTAGTTTGAGGTAATTTATTATTTCACACTCAGTTATTTCCTATTCCAGTTACAAGGAATGTTATTTTTATTTAATCCTAATATCAAGATAAGAATCAGTTGAGGCCAATAGCTTTCCTAAAATCAGCTCAGAGTGGGGTTGGGTGGGAGTCAGCCATCATTTTTTCATAAATGGCATTATATGGATCCAATGAAAAAATATACATTATTCTATTACTATAAATACTCAAGTGGGGACATTTAAAATTACAGTACCTGGCCAACCAACCAGAGTAGAGTAGTGGAAGGAACAAAATTTGGGAGATGTGATGATAAGAGACTTTGATTCTAGTGCATGCTCTGTCACTAATTCTCTGTGTGACTTTCAATAAATCACTTTCTCTCTCAACCTCCAATTCTTCATTGATCAAATGAGGATGTCGGACTAGACAATTTCAAGGGTTTCACTTAGCTCCTTTAAATAACATGATTTTATTGCCTAGTCTACAGGGTTTGGAAAATAAAGTTCAGTTTTCAGGCTAAACTCAAATCCTTCTAATGGCCTCAAACTATATTTCTACCCATATCTACCACCCTTCCTCAATTTGAATACTGAGTCAGTCTCTTTATTCATTATTCCTAAGAATGAACACAGTATCTTCACTTTAAGGTCCTGTCACTACTTTCTGAAGCTGCCTGTTGAATAACCCAGAATATCAGAAATGTCCTTCTTAATTCACACAATACCTCCCTACCTACAGTTTCTATAGTTACTATATTTTTTGCCTTTGGGATCAAGAAAGCTGTTACCCCTTTCACATGACAGCCTTTTAAATATCTAATGGAAGTTATTAAATTTCTCCTTAATCTTCTCTTATCCAGGCTAAACATCCAAAGTTTTCTCAACTACTTATCAGCAATATGGATTTTTCCAAACCTTTTATCTATTATGAAATATGTTCTGTAAGATTTCTAGTTTGTCATTCCTGTCATTCCCCATATCTTAAAGGTTCTGATGAGATGTGAGTCTCAAAGCTTAAGCAGTCTCCATGATGTTATTTCCTGGGGTAGTGGTGAGTGGAATGGAGTCCACAACTCATGGGAAATGCTTCTCTTCTCTAAGTTAACATGAAATGTGCACCACATACTATGTTTGTGTACATTGCAGAGGACACATCTGGATATGGAATATGGGGACACCAAAGGTTTTTACTAATATCCCTTGACATCTTCCAAAATCCCTTTAAATTTATAAAAACCTATACATCTATCCATTTTGTTTGCTAGTAACCCAACACATAGCAAAACTGAATAACTTAATTTGGGTTTTTTAAATTATATTTAATATTTTATTTTTCTCAATTACATGTAAAAACAATTTTAACAATTCTTTTTTCTTTTCAAATTTTGAGTTCCAAATTATTTTTCTCATTCCCTTCTCCCCCTCATTGAGAAGGCACACAATTTGACATAGATTATACATGTGTAGTCACACAAAACACAATTACATGTAAGTCATTCTGTGAAAGAAACACACACACACACACACACACACACACAAACAAGAAAAGTAAAGAAAGCAAAGAAAAAGTATTTTTGATCTGCATTCAGGCTCTACCAGTTCTTTCTCTGGAGATAGACAGCATCTTTCATCATAAACCCTACAGAATTGTCTTGGATCATTGTATTGCTGAGAATAGCAAAGTTATTCATAGAAGATCATCATGCAATATTGCTGTCACTGTGTACAATGTTCTCCTGGTTCTGCTCATTTCACTTTGCATTAGTTCACGTAAGTCTTTCCATGTTTTTCTGAGAGCATCTTTTTTAAAAAATTTATTTATTTTTAGTTTTCAACATTCACTTCCACAAGATTTTTACTTCCAAATTTTCTCCCCATCTCATCCCTCCCCCCACTCCAAGATGGCATGCATTCTGAATATCCCTTCTCCTAATCTACCCTCCCTTCTGTCTCTCTCCCACTTCTCTTATTCCCTTCCCCTTCTATTTTCCTGTAGGGCAGGATAGATTTCTATACCCCATTTCCTGTATTTCTTATTTCCCAGTTGCATGTGAAAACAATTTTTTATTTTTTTTATTTTTTTGGTTAGGCAATGGGGTTAAGTGACTTGCCCAGGGTCACACAGCTAGTAAGTGTTGTGTGTCTGAGACCGGATTTGAACTCAGGTCCTCCTGAATCCAGGGCTGGTGCTCTATCCACTGTGCCACCTAGCTGCCCGAAAACAATTTTTTAACATGCGTTTTTAAAACTTTGAGTTCCACATTTTTTCCCTTCCTCCCTCCCCACCCACCGTCATTGAAAAGGCAAGCAACTCGATACAGGTTATACATGTGTAGTCATGCAAAACACTTCCATAGTGGTCAGGTTGTGAAAAACTAAGTATGTTTCCCTTCATCCTATCCCGCCCCCCCCATTTTTTCTATTCTCTCTTTTGACCCTGTCCCTCCTCAGAAGTGTTTGCTTCTGATTACCCCCTCCCCCAATCTGTCCTCCCCTCTATCATCCTCCTGTTCTCTTGTTCCCTTCCCCCCCCCATTTTCCTATAGGGTAAGATAGATTTCCATACCCAATTGAGTGTGTATGTTATTCCCTCCTTAAGCCAAATCCGATGAGAATAAGTTTCACCCATTACCTCTTACCTTCCCCCGTTTCCCCACCACTGTAAAAACCTTTTCTTGTCTGTTTTATGTGAGATAATTTACCTCTCCCTTTCTCTTTCTCCCACTATAATCCTCTCTCACCCTTTAATTTTATTCTCCAGATATCACCCCTTCATCTTCAACTCACCCTGTGCCCTCTATCTATCCATCCATCCATCTATCTATCTATCTACATACATATATATAATTTTTTCCCTCCAACTACCCTAATACTGACAAAGGTCTCATAAGTTACAAATATCATCTTTCCATGCAGGAATGTAAACAGTTCAACCTTAATATGTCTCTGAGGGCATCTTCTTCATTGTTTCTTAAGGCATAATAGTATTTCATCACAATCATACAACAACTTATTCAGCGATTCCTCAATTGATGGACATCCCCTCAATTTCCAATTCTTTGCTAGGGGTCATCTCCAGTCATCCTGATCTGTATCTTGCCAGAGGAGAAAATTAGGCTGGTGTCTTTGCACAGCCTTCCCTCACTTAAATCCTATTAACTTGCAAGTCATGGCATCACCTTCCCGATGTCATGATCCTCTTTTAAAATGAAGGACAAACAACAACAATTCTTTGCTACCACTAAAAGAACTGTTATAAATATTTTTGTACACATAGGTCTTTTTGTTTTTGTTTTTTATCTCTTTGGGATACAGACTTAGTAGCAGTATTGCTTGGTCAAAGGGTATGCATGGTTTTATAGCCCTTTAAGATAGTTCCAAATTGTTCTCCAGAATGGTTGAATCAGTATACAACTTCATCAATGCTACATTGATGTTTTAATTTATGCATATCCCCACCAACATTTGCCACTTTTTCAACATTTGTGAAATGTGAGGTAGTAGCTCCGAATTGTTTTAATTTATATTTCTTTCATCAATAATTTAGAGAATTTTTTTCATATGATTATAGATAGCTTTGATTACTTTGAAAACTGCCTGCTCTCACCCTGGTGCAACAGACCTTTCCTGCTGGCCTTCTAAGCTGTCTTGGGCTGGAAAATTATTTCACTCCATCTTTTTGTTGGTTCTGCCACACTAGAATTTGTTTAGAGTATTTTTTAAAGAAATTTGGAGGGGTTTGGGGGAGAGCTCAGGCAAGCCCCAGCCTTTATTCAGCCCTCTTGACTCTGCCTCCTGACAATTTAGGGGTTTAAAGCAAAGCAACAACAGAATAAAAAGAAGCCACAATCTAGAGATATGTCATAATGTCAGGCTAGTTGTCTTGATAGTGATGATATGTGAATAAGCTACCCTTAAAAGCATTTTAACACACCTTCTCTGCTCACAACAACCTTTAATGTTTTAAATAAAGCATCTCTTTTTACAGACAAAGCATCTGAGAATCAAACTATCTTGCCCCAACAAAGCAAGTTAGTTGTGGAGCCAAATTTGCAAAAACTAGTCCAATACTCTTTTGACCATACCATGAAAAAAATGACAATTCATATCGGTCCAGTAGCTGTCTGTAAAATCTTTAGTGTTCATTTTGTTGAATAAATTTCTATTAGCACACATTACAAAAAGTATCCCCATTCTAGCCTAATAGTTATAACTGACAGACATACAGCTGAAGGAGAGGGACACATGTGAATAAAGGAACATTAAACAGCAAGTCTGTCCCTATTACTGGCAGAAAAAAAAAAAAAACAAGTATCTGGTCTGACAGAAGTCATATATCTATATCAACACCTATATAACTAGCTGTCTGTAACAATATTGATATAGATATATAAATAGCACATAATGTAAGAATTGGACCATATTCACTATCTTGTGTATTCTTCTTCTACATCAGAGTAGGTACAGTACTGATAGCAATCAAATTTTAGAGTATGAAAGAGCCTTAGAGAACACTTAGTTGACCACTTTTATTTTACATAGGAATGAAAAGTTTCAAAAAGATTGAATACTTTGCCCAAGATCACTTACTTGGTCAAAGTGAAGCCAGAATAGGAACCTAGGCTTCTTTATAGTTGCCCCAGTGATGTCCTTCCTCCCTGTTCTTCCCACACTTACTGAACTTGGAAAGGCATGGTTCTTCCACTTTCTTCCTTCCCAATCCTATAAGGTGAGGCAACTGGAGAGCGACAATGGTCTTGCAGACCAGAGCTATAACTTCTACATCTGTACTGCTTCCTTCTGGGGACCGTCATTAATTCACAAGAAACACTTGGACATCTCTATACATAATTTTCAGACTAAAAAATGACAACTAGTGTGAATTTGGCATAAAGAAATGATGAGTTATTTTATGTGAAGTCACAGAATCCAAAGAGAATTATTAAAGAGATTTATGACATCAACTAAGCATAGACCAACATTTTCAATCTCCTTAATAAGTAGCTCATTATATATTGTATAGATATTCCTTGTATGAAAGTCCATTGTTTTTGAGTCATCAAGGCATAGTATGTGGAGGGTTGGAATTGGAATAAGGAAGATGTGGGTTCAAATCATACCTCTGACATTTACATGACATGCAACCATGGTCAAGTCACTTAGCCGTCATGAACCCCAGGCATATCTATTACTCAGACATATCTTCTAAGTTACAGTTGAATTTCTATTTCCATCAATACTCCAAGGAAATCACAAATCTATATGAAAAACACCTACAATCTCAAGGTAACATATTCCTTCATGGATAAAGTGCTGAAGTTGGAGTCAAAGGAACCCAGGTTTAAATTCCATTTCTGAAACTTCCTAGTATCCTTCCTCAGTCTCAGTTTCCTCTTTAATGCAATAAGGAAACATGGTCCTACTTCACAGAATTGTGAAGGGGAAAATGAGAAAAAGTTCATAAAGTGCTTTGTAAAATTTACTATGTGCAAGGAAATAACATCCAAAAAATAAAAAATTCTTCTGGAAAGAAAAGCACATACACAAATAAGTACAAAATACATACAAAGTGATGGAGAGGGGGAGAGGGGGAATATAGGAAAGGAGGAGAGAGAGAGAGAGAGAGAGAGAGAGAGAGAGAGATGCTACTATTAGTAACTTCTGTCCAAATGGCTAATATAAAGATGGCTCTCACACCACAGAGATGCATTCAACACACACACACACACACACACACACACACACACACACACACACCCCTTGCAAAAACCCAATGTGCTATGTAAAGAGCAGTAGTGCAAGCATCAGAGGACCTCAGTTCAAATCTTGACTATGCTCTTTTACCATCTGTTCGACTTTGGGCAAATCATTTTTGCCTTTCTGAGCTTCAGTGTCTTCATTGGTAAAATGAGGTGTTATACTAGCTGTCCTCTAAAAGTCCCATATAGCTTGAGATCTAAGATCTTACCAGCCTAGGAAGTTCTGTTCTGAATTTTTCCAGTTTAAAAAAAAGACAAAGTTACTTACGTCAGATAACATATCTATAATAATTATAACAAAAATATCATTTGTGATGTTTGAGCCTCATTTGTTCGGGGCACATATTGTGGATTGGGGTCATGTTGGCAGAAATGTTTTAGGCCACCTCTCACCTAAGCTCAGACACATAAGTGGCCAAGGTCCTGACAATTCTTACCCTACAGAGTCTGAAGGGGTTTTACAGCCTCCCCTCAACTTCTGCTTTATAACATTTTGATATGACAAAGAGTTTAGGCAAATTTACCACAGTAACTAATTGCTTTGTTTTATTCAGCCCACAAAAGTAGTAAAGAGGAGTAAATGATTCACTGAAGCTTTCAAAGGAGGCTATTTTATTGTGAGGATGTAATTGATACCAAAGATGCTGTTTACACCTTGTGAGAATCGGGTTCACTACACAGGATATATACTTAACTCCTGCCATCTTGGATAATTCAATCTATTTTATGCATCCACCCCTGTGACACAACAAAGGAACTAAAAGCTACATTTTCAGATGTCCAGGAAATTCTTTCAACTCATGAAGACATAAATATCATCAAAAGACCTTGAGACAGTCGTTCAGGACCTTTTCTATGCTGAGGATGCCCTCCAAGTACACATACAAGATGACATGTAAAAAGTTTGGGGCACTTTGCATAACTGACAAAAATGTGATGAACTTGAGGAAAGCAGGTGTTGTGAACTAACCAGTACCAGAGTAAACAGGCAAGCATCCATAAGTTTTCATCAGAATTAGAGCTAAAAGCCATATTAAAATTCCACTTGGCAGTTAGGTGGTACAGTGCATAGAGCACCAGGCCTTGAATTAGGAAGATCTGAGTTGAAAATCTGGCCTTAGACACTCACTAGCTGAGCAAATCACTTAACCCTGGTTTTCTCAGTTTCCTCATCTGTAAAATGAGCTGGAAATGGAAACCTCTCCAGTATCTTTGCCTAGAAAACCCCAAATAGGGTCATGAAGAGTTGGACACAACCAAAATGACTGAATGACAAAAATTCCATTATTATGGCATAGAAAGGGAAATGAATCTGTGATTTTGCTGGCGTAGGGAACTCCCAGAGGTAGACACTCCTTTTACTAATGCAGGTAGTCAGTTTTTTCTGTAATTTAAAGTCTTAGAAAATTTCCTAGAGCACTGACAAGGTCACACATCCAAAATATGCCAGAAAGTATTCCTGGAACTGAGGCCAGTTTGCTACCCTATATACAACATTGCATCTGACAAGGTCATATGCTGCACCATTTAAAAAGGGATAAAAGGACCTCTGTGTGAGGATGCTCCAATGTTCCACCCCAAGCCATCTTCTTTTCTTTCTTTACACTTCCTCCCAGAGTGATCTTTTGGGCTCCCTTCATGGGTTCAATGATTACTTCTAAACAGTTGACTCCCCGATCTATATACTCCAGCTAAAATATTTGCCTTGAGTTCCAGTCCTCCATCTTCAACTGCCTGCAGACAAACAGATCTTGATGTTTTAATGGCAAGTCAAACTCAGTATGTCCAAAACTGCATGCAGCAACTCCCCCATTTAAAAAATCTGATCTTCATCTAAACTTCAATGATCACTGGTTAAGTGCCTACTGCATGTAATTCAATTTGCTAGGCAAAAAGAGATACAAAAACAAAAACAAAAACTAAACAGTCTCTGCCCTCACTTTTGTTGATCACAATGATCTTCCTCATCACCCACGTTAAATATCTTAGAATCATCTGTGAATCATAATTATATAGTCCTTGAAGTTAGTAACACTTTTTTATGACAAACCCATCTGGACCAATTCATACCCGAAAAAGAATACATTTCACTGATATTATAGGTATTCATCCAATTTTTCACTAATAATAATAGCAATAACAATTACTAATATTTATATAGTGCTGTGTACCAGGCACTGTGCTAAATACTTTATTATCTCATTTGATCCTCATAACATCCCGGGGAGGTAGGTGCTATTAATGTCATCATTAATATCATTATTAATATCATCATTAATAAATGTCATAAGAAAAAGAAACTGAGGTTAAGTGACTTGCCCTTTTTTGGGTATGGAACTGAGCTAACATAAAAAACCATTCTTAGCTTGTAGACAGCATAAGAAGAGGGTGGGCTGTATTTGGCCTAAGAGCTATAGTTTACTGACCCTTTCCTTAAAACTCTATATAAATAATAGATTTTATTCTCCAAACTGATTGTTGTTCAGTTATGTCTGACTCTTCTTGACCCCATTTGGGTTTTCTTGGCAAAGATACTGGAGCAGTTAACTACTAATTAATGATCAGTCATTGGACATAGGCATTCAAGTAATTTATGAATCCACCTAATTGAATTACCATCTAGCTCACATCTCCATAGTTTCTAAAAGAATTTCATAAGATATTTTTTGAAATGCTTCTCTAAAAATTGGTAAACTCTCAACATATACACATATGTATAAGCATACATACCTATATTTTCCCTGTTCCTCCAGTCAAGTGTCCTTGTCATAAAGGGATATGATGTTCATTTTTTTAAAATAAGCATCATAGCTCTATGTGGCCCTCATTGTTTCTTTTTTTCAATGGTCATTAGTCACTGCTTTGTAATAAGTCCTAGAATTTTACAAGGAATCAACGTTGTGCTAACTTGCCTACAGTTGTCTCTGCTTTCTTCCCTAAAAAAAAAACAAAGGAAAAAAAAAAACTAGGAAAACACTTTTTTTCTGTGTTGCGACAACTCTCTGGTGCCCCAAGATAGTCTGTCCTGGTCTGGTGACCTGAACTAAGTCAAAGCAGGAGAGTACTTTTCCTACTTATCTAAGGATCAAACTCCCTAGTATCCATTTTAGCTTTTTTCCAGTTCAAAGATTATTCTTATCTTAGAAAACAGGCAAAAGAAAAGTTGAGTGTATTTGCTTCCTCTCTTTGTATCAGTTATCAACATTACCTTGAGCATTCATCTGTTCCAACTCCTCTTCTGGATTGCTTCTTCTTTCCAGCATTGCTAAAGTATCTCTTGTCCTGAGTATTAGTCACCAGCCTCAGTCATTCTGAGTTATCATTCTCATCATTTGTATTCAATCTGTATTTTCTGCACGTGCATCCACATTGTGCTCTCTCTGTCTTCTAGATGGTCTTTGTCCATTTCCTCTTTCTTTCCAGGTGATCTGAAGTGTATTCTGATGACAATATTTCCCCTATGACTACCTCCTCAGATATTCCCTGAAGTGTTCTCCACCATATTTTTTCTTTTTTGAAAAAAAAAAAAAAATCCTGCTATGAGTTTATCTTCTTTATACACAATGCTGCCGCTGCTGCTGCTGCTGCTACTGCCGCTCCTACTACTATCCTTCCTGCTCTTCCTCCTCCTCCTCCTAGTACTACCGCTACACACATAGACTTAATGATTTTATTACTTCTTATGAAAGTATAACTTTCCAAAGCCATATTACATGCAGGCAGCTAGGTGGTGAAGTGGACAGAGTCCTGGGCCTGAAGTGAGAAATATTTGAGTTCAAATGTGGTCTCAGACCCTCACTGTGTTACCCTGGCAAGTCACTTAATCTCTGCCTCAGTTTCTTCAACTTTAAAATGGAAATAACAATAGCATCTACCTCTCAGCGTTGTGGTGAGGTTCAAAGGAGATAATATTTGTAAAGTGATTGGCATATGGTAGGTGCTATATAAATATTTGTTCCCTTCCCCTATTACATTCTTGGGTCCTTTCTTATCAAATCTAAGTGATATCTATTATGTCAGTTTTCTTTACCTTAGAGTCCTTAGTTCACTTTGCTTATATCTTGGTGGGTAGTAGGTACCCCACCCCTTCCCTTTTCAATTTAAATTTCTTATGAAGATTTTTCAAGGCTTACGCGCGCGCGCGCGCGCGCACACACACACACACACACACACACACATTCTTTCCTCATTAGGTATAATCCATCACTCTCCAGAGTCTTCCATTCCTATATTTTAATCAATAATCCCAAAAGCCAAATGCTATTCTTGAATACCATCTTCTTAACCTTCTGTTCAATTCTAAATCTGCCTTTCTTTTCAGAAGCCATTGCCTTCAATCAGTAGTAGTGATTAAACACACACACACACACACACTTACTTCTGTGTTCCTAAACTCTTCAGATGAGCAAAGTGAGGCACTGAGAGATGATGTTAACTAATCATTGTGAAGTTAATTAGTAGCAGAACTGAGTCACATCATTATCATCATCATCATCATCATCATCATCATCATCATCACATCTCTCATTTACATAGCACTTTAAGGTTTGCAAAGCACTTTACAAATATTATCTCATTTGACCCTCACAACAACCCTGGGGAAATGGTGCTTTTATTATTCCCCTATGAGGAAATGGAAACAGACAGAGGTTCTGTGACTTACCCAGGGTCACAGATCTAGTAAATGTCTGAGGCTAGATATGAATGCAGATCTTTCTGTCTCTACTTCCTGCCTATCCACTATACCACCTAGCTGCCTCTTCATAACTAGGAGGTGATTTGCAGTTTGAGGGCCAATACGTTGGTCTGTTTTGCTCGACTATAAATATAAATCATATGGGAGGACTTCTATGTGCACTACCAAGTACCATACTTTCTTGCTTGTCACACTGATTATTAAATGGGTTGGCCATTTATGACCAAGAATATCTAAGCAGTCATAGTGTGTGAACCTAAAATGGTGTTCCAATGAACAGTCTATGAAGAAAGCAAACAATTTTTTTTAAAGAACAATCAGAATTGTACTTGGGTTTTTCCTTTATCATCAGAATTCTCCTTATGTTATACTTATTTGGGTCCATGTATTTCATAATTAAAATGCAAGTTTCTTAAGGGCATGAGCTTTCTCATTTTATATCCTGTATCCCCTGAATCAAGCACAATACTTTGCATATAACAAATATTTAATAAATGGTTTATGAATTGAGTTAGCAAACAGAAGAAGAGAATTATGTTTCATAACTGGAGGAGGGAGCTAGAAAAGTGAAGTAAACTCTGTAAGTAGTAATATCAGTAAGCCAAAGAACGATCTTAATAAGTAACATGCAAATGTCCAAGATCAAAAATTTTCAAACACACCTGCATATGTAGAAATAATTACCATCAGAATTATTAGTACAGAGAACACAGAGAATAATAGATAGCCTCAGAAAGGGCCTAATGATGTTTTAAATTCTGGCAACTGAAAAAAGAAAATGTCCCAGTTGCCAGAAAAAATATTTGCAAGATAGAAACAATTGCTGCAAATGGGATGGCTAAAACAAACATTTATTTTGGGCTGACAGAACCAGAAAATACATCGAGAACTCTTTCATCCATTCCATTCAATTATGAGCATGCCACCATGGAGATGGCTTCAAATATTCACATTCACATTTGGTCAAAAAAGCAGGTATAAAGATTTTAGAAAACCTCTGTTAAAAAAAAAAAAGGTTGTTAGAGAAAATTCATAGGGGGAAAAATGGATTCTCTTCTCCACCCTTAAATTGCCTATCATGTGGCAGGCAGACTATTATCCTTCTGTAGCCTGCTCTCATCTCAGGGTACTAGATATAAACAGGGATGAAGGACTAAAACATTCCACACTGGGGCCACCTTTTATCTTTAATGTTGAGTCAAAGTGTCTAGTGCTCACCATCACCTAACTGTGTGTATACTCTGGATAGATGAAATATAAGACTGGTCAAGATCTCTGTCTTTTTTCCTCAAGTATCACCTAATAGAGTGCTTTGTACATAGTGGATATTCAGTTGAAATTTGCTCACAGGTTTCCCTATGATTAGCATACATTTTTTCATATTCTGTGTTCAGTTGGAATAGGATTTTCTGAAATTGGAGATGGCTATTCAAGAATGGACTTTTTCAAGACTCAAAGTAACCAGTACCTCATGGAAAATTTTTGTCTTCCTAGACAAGCAGAACATGGCAGAGGAAAATGAAAATCCTTAATTGTAAACTGTGTCAAGTTACTTGTGAGCAATTACCCCCAATCAAAATACATTCAGTTCTGTAAGATACACATGGGGGAGGGGTAGAAGAGTGGGAGGTAGAAAAATTCAAAGAAAAAAAAACCCAACAAAATGTATCAGCAAAGAAATGACTCAGAACACTAAAAAATAAATTCAAAAGCAATGTTCAGGCTTGCTTCCAAGTACTATGAGCCCACAAGGACAGTGCCAAAAATGTGGCTTTCCCAGAGCAAGAAAAATGGTCACAAAACTCCCACTAGACATCCTTAAGAAACAAAGCAAGAAAAAGAAGCCAAGCAACCCTATGGACAAGAACAATTTGCTGAGAGCACACCACCAGCTAATGCTGACACCCCCTCTTTCCATTTTGGGGAGTTATGCATCTATAGCTGAATTCCAAGTCAAGCTGTTAGAAAACAGAACAGTTAACAGGAATAAGAGATACGAAGCTTCCATGAAGAATGGAAACAAAACTAACCCCGGAAAATGCATAGTGAATAAATGTTTGATTCAACATCTAAAAGCCACACTTTGGTGAATATTGCTGTATGGTGTTTCCTTCTTCTTCTTAATTTGTCCTGGGAAGATCAAAGAAATCATATCAGCAAAGTACAATGGTGGTAACATGTCAGTATATTTGGCAAATGTATAGATACAGGAGGTGAAACAACTAATAGGTAGAAATGATACAGGATTTTAAAAGTAGCGTATGTCCAAAAGGATAACTAATTATTAACAGAAAGAATTCCTATAAAGAGAAGTTATCATGATACTCTACTACACAATAGCCAGAAAATACAATCCCCACCACCACCATCACCACTCTCCCCACCCCATTGCTTTTGATATCTCTCAGGCATTACTAATAATGTACAGTTTCAATATCTGAGGAAGGAAGCTGAAGAGGGCTCTTAGATGTCCAACACAAATGATTCTGGTGATAGAAAATAGGACACATATGGGAAAAACTTAAAAGAAGTTGAGGGTTGGTCTCCAAAAAAGAACTCTGAGAGGTAGAGAGGTAGTTTAGTAGCACCATGGATAAGAGCATTGCACTTGCAGTCAAGAAAACCCTGTGTTCAAATGCTGCCTCAGACACTTATGTTGATGCATGACTCTGGGAAAGTCACTTAACCGCTCTGGGCCTCAGTTTTGTTATCTGTAAAATGGAAGTAATCATGGCATCTACTTCATAGGTTTGCTGTGAGGCTCAAATGAGAAAACATGTGAAATACTTTATGAACCTTACAGCACTACATAAATCTAATTATTATAACTAAGAACAGCTTAATACCTGTTTCCAAATATTTAATATGTCATTAGAAGGAAGATGGTATCAACCTGTTTTCTCTATTCTCAGATGATACAACTGAAACAAAGTGGGGTTTAAAATGAGGGACAGAATGTCTAAATGAATGTTAAAATACCAGGTGGAAAGCCTTCAGTGCATTGGTTAAAAAACCCTTATGGAGGATTTATGACAGGGCAGAGATAAGCCTTACAAACTTACATGGAAAGAGAAAGCAAGTAAATCTTATCTTAATTTCATGCATAAATACATATATGTATGTATATTATATAGCTATAGATATGTAACTCATACACATAGCACTTTCAGGTTTGCAAAACATTTTCCTTACAACAAGTTTAACCTGTATTTTAGGTAGTATGTGTATTTTTATCAATTTTAGAGATGAGGAAAATGACACTCTAACAGATTAAAGACTTGCCCATGATCACACAGCTAATAAGCACCAGGGCAGAATTTAAATACACCCTCTGATACCAATCCAGTGCTCTCTACACACCACACAATTCAAATCCATTGAATTGCTGAATTGGAAAGAAGAAATTCATGTCAATAAAAGTTATCTAACAGCACGCTAGACCAAGAAAAATCATGGGATCTTTATTACTAGAAAATTCTAATAACATCAATGACAACTGCCTACCATGGCTAAATTAGAAATAATCCTACTTAGAACAAAGAGACTGGACTAGTGCCATCTTCAAGTCCCTTTTAGCTTGGGAATTACATGATTGTAAAGGAAAGACAGAAAGCTAGAAAAGCAATTAATAGAAAAAAAATCCACATTAAGTTACAATGGGGGGAAGGAGAGAACTTTAGAAGATAGTATGCCAATATTTTGCTGATATCACTTTCCAAATCATTAAAACAGTAACAAAAGCAAAAGTATTTAAGAAAATAAATTATCAAGTTGGAAAGATAGGGTTGAGTAAATACACCAAGAGATACATATACAAATATAAGTGGAAACACTTGAGAAATAGCAAAATATTTACTTAAAAAGCCCTAAAGAGGGAAGTCACTTAATTTCATTTTTATTTACCTATAAACAGAAGCCTACATCAGGTCACACAGGACTTAGACTTGCTTTAAATCTTTTCCCCAGAAATACTGGCAAAGATCTGTACAAAAAGCCAATTAAGTTTGCATCCCTCACTATTACGAATTTTACTTAGGATCACATCTTCATTGTTCATGCAATGTTTATAGTACTATGACATTCTTCCCCACTTGAGAAAATAGATTAAAGTCATTTTAATAGTGCAGTGAAAACATTGCTCTTAAATACAGGAAGAAACATAGCATTTAGATTTTCTTCTATACTTTTTCTAGATTAGGCTCTAGACTGGAAGGTTAGAATAAATTGAACATGAATAAAATGCTAAAATAGTTTAAGAGAAGAAAGGATAACTTCGGATATGGAAATCAGGCAAAATTTATAATGGAGGTAAATAGAACATATTTTAATGTTCTGTAACTATAGCTACCATTTATCAAATGTTTACTTTGCACCTTAGTTTAACACTCACGAGAAATCTTTTTAAATAGTTTGGAAATTCCCTACAAATTAAAGTACTATATACACAGGCCTAATGTACCTGTATAAATATGATTAGATGGACCATTTGATTTTGAACTATTGAATTATCATAAATTCCAGTCAAATAGATACATGATGATGTATATCATCAGTAGGTGAGTAAAATTCCATACCCCAACCCCCAAGCAAGCTACTGTATATAAAATTGCACCTAGCATTTTGTTATAAAGAAAGTATTAAAATAACCTAGGAAACTAGGAAAGTACCTAGCCTATACTTTTCCAGAGGAAGGTAGGGTAAAGCAGCATTTATAGTTGGCTAATTTTATCTTGCTGTTACCCATTCTCAGATGACCTCTTCAGAAGACCTGCCTACCAGAAGCTATATTGAATCTTCTTGAACCATGGTCTATTGAGTTATTTTGTACATCTCTTGATACACACAAAAACCTTCAGGTACCCAACAAAATATGAAAAATGAATTGCTGCAATATACTATTTTCCTACCTCACATATAAAAATTCCACTGTCTCTAATCTGTTTTGGTGTTAATTATGCCTTTGGAATGGTTGTTTTCTTATTGGATGGAGCACTTAACTGTTACAAATGTTTCAATATTTAATTTATTTTATTTACTTATGGGTATATTTGATTCAGTAATAATAAAGTTCATCATATTATATATATACATATAAATAAGCACATACAAACATGTGTATATATATGTGTTTATCATAGATTCAGAGCTCCATCCCCTGCATATTACAGATGAGAAAACCGAGTCACAGAGAGGTAAGTAGTCACTTAACCCAAGTTGTTCCGAGGTGGCATTTGAACCTATCTTCCTGATACCTGGATGAAGACCTTAACCCAGTCTGCCTTTGTACAGATGTGGAAGGTAGGGGGATGAAATTATAGTAAATTATATGTTTATATTCTTGATTTGTTACAGTACATTAAAATAACAATTAAACTTCTACCCTGATACCTCATCGTGACATGGAAGTAACCCTAGTTTCCAGCAGGTCCTATAAAGTATAGGTTTTTAGTGTGAGCCAGGTCACAGACTATGTGACTGTCATTAGAGGATCATCTTGGGACACCTTGAAGAGGGATATCACTAGGTTGGCTGCAAAGTAATGATTATTTTGGCCATGGAGACTCTCAAAACTATGTACTGAGTGTGAAATCTGCATTGGTGGAAAAAACTCTGTATTGAGGAAATAATAAATTCCTAAAATGACAAAGAAATATTTCTAATGTAACCTGTCTTTATTTTATCTTTGGAAACTCTCTCTCTCTCTCTCTCTCTCTCTCTCTCTCTCTCTCTCTCTCCACTTTACTTCTAGGAAAAAAAAACTATTTTAAAGGAAGACTGGTTGGCTAAAACACTAAAAGTAGCAAAAATAAAGTGCTCCAAACTAAAAAGAAAAGATCAAATGTTGGGGACTGTCTTTAGCACTGAAAAACAATATTATATTCTACATCTGCCAATTTTCTGTTTATTGATTTTCTGTTTTTTATTTCTACTTTCAAGCTGGTCTATGAAAACAAGGAAACTGCTTTTTTCTTTAATTAATTTCTATTTTTAAGTACCTCATGTAAATGAAATCTAGTGGTATTTTGTTGATAAAGAAAAAAATTGTAAATGGTGTAAGACGTTCATGGAGGGTCTGAACATCATTGGTACTGATGATCATGATTCTAAATAATGGAATCAATTAACCAGGTAATTTGGTATTTTTTTTTCATTCAGGCAAGGGCCTTTGTTCTATTTTGAAACATGTTTTACTCAACTTGTTATGTGGTGTTTTTGTTCTTTACTAATTTTTAATAGAGCATAAAGGAAAATATCTCATGAAGCTAGAAGAGGAAGTGATTGTGGCTCTTTACAATATCTAGAAGTGATAAGACCTCTAGTTACAGTAGGCAGAATAGGTGGGATGGATGAATGAATGAATGAATGAATGAATGAATGAATGAATGAATGAATGAATGAAAAAGCATTTGTTAGGCACTTACAATGTACATGGTACTATGATAAGTTCTGGGGATAAAAATAGAAATGCCACACATTCCCTTTTCTCAAGGAGCTAGCATCCTACTGTAAGGACAAACCAACACACACGGGAAGTTTCAGCTGCAGATCATATGGAAAAGTTCTGTGGTCCTTAGGGTGCAATACCATGGCAAATGATAATGCATTTTCTTTATAACCATTTTAATTAATAAAACCATATAAATTTCTGATATTGAAACATTTTACAGTGCCAAGGATTTGTGGAAAAAACTTCCGTGTTCAGGTCTTCAGTCAGTGTGAATGCTGAGGAGTCAGGGATTATGGCACCTACAAAAGCAGTTATCTGGTTACATGTAAACAAATGTTTATTTCTTCAATGATGACTGTGAAAGTTGAGGTAGAAGGAGGGATGGTCTGGGGATGATGGTGACGAGCTCTTACAAAACGTGTATGCAATCTAACAGCGCAAAACTCACTTGACATCAAAGGAGAAAGGAGTCACATGACCATTAATAGGGACCCAAGATGCTGCAAATAAAGGCATCTTCTTTTTATCAAAGTTGTATGGGCTTCTGTGGCCACATGGTGATTGCTACACACCCAACAAAATCTCCTCATTTTGAATTACCCGTTTTTCTCATTTCATTGAAGACTAAGAAACATATACATTTTATGAAAGAGGTAATTTTTTTTTTCATAACTCTGCCTATAAAGGTCCTGCATACCACTATGTTAATTTAAATACATAATGATGCTCCTATGTTTTAATGATCAATTTGTCAGCTATGTTTTGAGGAAGTAATTTCAAATGATTAAAAAGAGGCTATTTTTTTTAATTCCCAAGGTAGATATAGAAATATAATATATTCACAAAGTTCTTTTGGGGATAAAATCCCTCAGGAAATCTCATTTTCAAATAAACAAGCTAAATATTTGCATTACAAAAGCTCCCATTCTAGCAGACAAATCAGAAGCATGTTGCTTGAACAATTTCACTCTACTAATGAATATAAGCTATTCCTTCTCATTCTCGACACAATGAAAGGTTTTCTTCCTTCCTTCCTTTTATTTTTTTTTAATGTCAGAGATGTCAGACCCTGAACCATGGAGTAAACTTAAATGATTCAACACACGTATGGTCAGTAATTTAAAAATATTTCCTTTCCTCTGGCAGAAACAGTAGGCTGGCATCTCTGAAAAAGTGAAAGTTGGACCTGTTAGAAAAATTTTCAGAATTCAAATGCAACTTATTGAAGTGAAAATTGTCATATTCTTATAATCTTTGGTCATTACATAATGTGGTTTTTAGTGTCCAATGTAGATGAGTGTCATTTTGGCAGATGCTAATCAATATGATATAACAAACTTAAAATCATATTTAAACTAATTTAAAGAGAGTTCATTAACAATTTAATTTTTTCATCGTATTTTATAATTATGTTCCTGAGAAAGATATAATTATTCTTTTATTAATCACCTGCTATATAAAAGACTTTGTACTAAGTGTTGGACATATGAAGGCCAAAAGGAAAAAATTTCCTGCCCTAAGGAAAATTATATTCTAATCAAGAAATATAGCACAAACACTGATAAGCAAATATAAATACATTTGAAGAGGGAGAAAACACTAACAATTGATAGGATCAGGCAAGGTTTCATGGAGAGAGAATCTGAGCTGAATCTCAGAGAATAGTAGGATTCTGAAAAGCAGAGTTGACAAGGTAGTCCATGCCAGGCTTGAGAGGTTAGAGGAGGGGGTGGGATGGAAGAGGATAGCTTGTACAAATACATCGAGGTAGGAGGTGGAATGCCAATCTCCTCAAACAGCTAGCAGACCATTTTACATGAAATGTCTATTTCAGGTGGGGGGAGGCAGAAGGGAAAGTGTGACATACTAAACTGGAAAAATAGATAGCAGCCAGACTATGGGCGATTTTAAAAGTCACACAGAGTAGTTTCTATTTTATCGTAAGGGCAAAAGAATCAAAGAATGTCTGATATGGAAGGGATCTTAAAGACTGTCCAATCCATATTTGAACAAGAATCTCCTCCCTGTCAAAGTGTTATCTAGTCTTTCCTATAAGATATGCAATAAAGGAAATAATCTCCTGAGGCAACCCATTGCACCTTTGGATAGCTCTAAATATTAAAAAAAGTTTTCTTACATTAAAAAAAAAGGTTTCCAACTTGTATCAACAGGTTCCAGTTTAACCCTATTTGGACAACGGAGCATGGTTAATAATAATAACAGCATATGCATAGTATATCAAAATTCAAAAAGCATTTAACATTTATTATCTCATTTGAACCTTACCACGATATTGTGAGGTATGGGTAATTATTTTTCCCATTTTACAGATGAGGAAATTGAGGCTGAGAAAGGTGAAGTGATTTTTCTGAAGGTCACACAGCTAGTAGGTGTGCAAGGCATGGCCTTCCTGACTTCAAAGCTACTGTTCTTTTCAATACATCACTTACTACCTAGTGTTTTTTTCCTACATGGAGGGTAACTTGGTAGTATGGTGTATTGAATGCCAGACTTAGAATCAAGAAGACCTGAGTTCAAAGCCAGTCTCAAACACTTACTAGCTATGTGACGCTGGGCAAGTCACTTAACCCCTATTTGCCTCCGTTCTCTCAAATATAAAATAAGGATACTAATAGCATCTATCTTGTAGGGTTGTTGTGACGATCAAATGAAATAAGATTTGCAATGTGCTTAATACAATTCCTATCTCATAGTAGGTACTATATAAATGCTAGCTATTACTATTACATTTATTATTATTACAGCTCTTCAAATATTTGAAAACATCTATTCTTCCTGTCTACCGCCAAGAAGCCTATTCTTCAGGCTAAAGAGCCCCAATTCCTCTTGTAAAAACCTCTTTTCATGCTAATACTGATCCACTGATATCAGTGGTGTATTGAATGAAGCACTGGATTTGGAGTCAGGAAGATCTGAATTCAAATCACTTCATATCTGTGTGACCCTGTACAGGACACTTACCTCTCTTTGCCTCTTTCTTCATCTGTAAAATGAGTATAATAATAACAATTAACTCACAGGCCTGCTACAAAAATCAAATAAGATAATATAATTAAAATACTTTGCAAACTATAAAATGCTATGTAAATGCTAGCTATTATTATTATTAACTATCATTATCATCTTTATCCTCATCCTCTTCCTCATCTACTTTGGTTGTAATTGTTCAAGCATTTCTGGATCTACCTCACTATACTATTCCCTAGCACACTTTTCCTCAGCTTGATGGAAAGAATGTTGTCGTTTAGTTGTTTCAATTGCGTCTGACTCTTTGTGACCCCATTTAAAGTTTTGTTTGCCAGGATACTGGAGGGGTTTGCCATTTCCTTCTCCAGCTCATTATTACAGCTCTTCAAATATTTGAAAACATCTATTCCTCCCGTTCACCCCCCCAAAAGCCTACCCTATAGGCTAAAGAGCTCCAGTTCCTCTTGTAAAAACCACAGAGCTAGTTAAGCGTCTGAGGATAAATCTGAATTCACAAAGATGAGTCTTCCTGACCCTAGGATCCTCACTCTATCCACTATACCACCTACCTGCCCTAGAATCCAGGATGAAAAGAAAGCATGAGAGAATTTATCAAATGTTTTGCTGATATCTAGGTAAACTATAGCTACAGATTTCCCCTGATCTACCAGTTTAATAACCCTATCAAAAAGGAGATAAGTTCAATATTACCCATTTGTGATGAAGCTGTGTTGGTTTCTAGTGATTGCTGCTTCTTTTTCTAGATGTTTCCTAAAACTTCAATATATGCTAACATTTAGCCAGGAATAAGTAAAGCTCATTGAACTATGGTTTAGAGGCTCCACTTTCTTCCTTTTTTAAAAAGCATTATATTTGCCTTTCTCCTGTATTATAGCATCTCTACTCTTCACTTTGAATTTTCAAAGAACACAGACAGGCTCAACAGCCACCTCTACCAGAAGTCATAGTGAGATCCACCTACAGATTTAGTAAGAGTATCAGAGATGAAAACAGGACAGGACACAAGATTATGATCAGAGATACTCATTTCAGAGTTTAAGATCTTAGAGGCAGTATAGTTTTGTGTAATAATGATATTTAAGGTGTGACTATTCCTCTAGGTACCCAAGGAAGAGTAGAGACTAAAGACTGAAAGACTAAAAGACTTTTTTTAAAGGAATTAATATAGGTTAGAAAGATAATGGGGGGAGTGGAGAAGTGTCAGAAAAAAGGAAGTGGTAAGAAGAAAAGCTTCATTCAAAATTCAAGGAAACACAATCAGTCCAAGTTTTTGAGATCCTGTTCTTTGCTATATCATTTCTTTTGTATTAAAAAAATATATGACCCTATCTTCAGTTCAGGAATTCTACTTAATATTAACATTAATACCTTACATTTCTGTAGCACCTTGCAATTTACAAAAGTGTTTTGTGCAGTTAGTTGAACTTCATAGCATTCCTATGAGTTAGGTAGTGCTAATGCAATTATCTACCTTTTCACAGATGAGAAACTTGAGAATCAGTGGGATTAAGTAAATTGCCCAAGGTCACATAGCTAATAAGTAGCATAACCTCAAACCTAGTTCATCTGTCTCCAAGAACAGTGCTTTTTCCATTAGTACAGATTGTTCGTTTGACAGAAACAAGGTAACTTTCCTATGGCCTATGCCTTGGGCTGATCCTGGGTTTTCAATATTATTAGATAATACAGTCTCTCTCTCTCTCTGTCTCTCTCTAGTCTTGGAGAAGGGAGTGTCCTATTAATGTATTTTCACTCTGCTCACTCAGAACCATAGAATCTGAAGAAAAGCTTTTAACACACTTTTTACAATCTTTTACTTGTTAGATAAGACCTTTTCCTGCAATTTCTTCAATACCACCACTAATTCCACAAAGGTATTTACTTCAAAAGTCAATTGGAACAAATTATTACAAATACATTTTCATATGAGGAAATGAGAAGTTTAAATAAAGAAATAGAATTAAAAACTAATTTTTGAGGCATTTTGAAGGTATCAATGAATCTGATGCCTAACAATTAGGATTGGGCAAAAATGCTGTTTATTTTTAAATATTTAGATTAGTCATTTATTTCACACATGTTCATAATTTGGCAAAAATATAGAAACTCTGCTCATTCACTAAATTACTAAAGAGTCACTTTCTGAAATAATGATTATGGATTAAGTGGGCCCTTCTTTAGTTTTAGCACAATAAACTAACCAATTGGAATGACTATTAACTCTTTTCTATGCTTAGTAAGTGTTATTTTATAATAAGGAAAAAACCCTAAAAACAATGGAAAAATCATCTCTGTTTGCACTGGGGATTTATCTTCTTTTGTTTGTGATTTGGTCCAGTCCCATGACTTCTTGAGTTAGGTTGCTCCCTGTGTGGAATCTTCCTCCACCAATGAAGATCATCCCCTCTTCTATAATCTCAGGTTTAGAGAGTTGCCTGGCAGAACTGAGAGTAAATAAACTTCCCAGTCACACAGTCAGTGTGTTTAAGAGATAGTACAGGAATTCGTGTTCCTTACTCCAAAGTCTACCTTTTATATACTTTATTATGCTGACATTCAGTGACTTTCTTAGGATAATATTAATGTTAGCTTGCATTCTTCAAACAAATCAGTGGGTAAAGAACAGAACACAGCTGTGTGCCGGGCAACTGGAGGAAGCCAGACTGGAATTAAAATTTCACCATGGGAAACTCATGTCAGACCATTCTACACATTGATAACTGAGTTAATTGTAGTTTCTTCAAAAAGTCATGCTGATTCCTCTGGAAAACACTGAATGTGATCATTCCTGAGCTTCCAAAGGATACAGAAATATTTTTTCTATAGAGTCAGAATTTCTTCATTAAATATTTTTTGAATATCAAGAACTTCAAACAATGGAAAATCTTGTTACTTACATAAGGATAAAGATATAGTAGCTAAGAAAAACTATGGTTGGTGGGGTCTACCAAATATTTCCCCAAACACTCATTATTTAGCAGGAAAAGTACAGACAATAAGTTCACTGTATACTCATTGCTTGGGGCAGCTAGGTGGGTGCAATGAATAAAGCATTGGGCATGGAATCAGGAAGACTCATCTTCATGAGTTCAAATCCAGCCTCAAACATTTACTAGTTATGTGACCCTGGGCAAGTCACTTAACCCTGTTTACCTTAGTTTTCTCATCTGTAAAATGAGCTGGAGAAGTTAATGGCAAACCATGGCAGTATCTCTGCCAAGAAAACCCCCAAAATGGAGTCACAAAGTCAGAGAAGCCTGAAATGACTTAACAACAACAACATGCCCATTGCTTAAGGGCATTTGTGGGGGGGAGTCAATAACCACCCTAGGCACTTTATTAAAGAGTCAAGTCAGCAAGTATTTATGAAATGCCTACTATATGTCAGGCAATATGCTAAAGACTATCAAATAGCAAACAAACAAAGCTAATTTATTTGAAGTAATAGGGATGGAATAGCAAGGTCAGATTATCTTTTGCCTTTATGTGGCCTCATAAGTAATAAATACCCTATGCCTCAGATCAAGGCTGAACTGAAATTTTGTATAGAAATTTATTTCTTTAAAAATCACAAAGAAGAAGATTCCACAATAGGAAAAGTTGACGTAGCCTTAGATCTCAAATTCCACCTCTGATATTAGCTATGTGATCATGGGTAAGCCACTCAATCTCTGAGAATCTTGGTTTCATCTTTTGTAAATACAGATAATACTTGCATTATCTAAAGTGTTTCACAGTGTTGTTTTAAGCCTTAAAGCCCTATATGAATGAGAGGGCTGCATTGGTATTCTCAATGTTAAAGGACTTAGGCTTTCAGGATGTTAAATAGTTTCTCTATGGAATGTTTTTAGGAGGAAATGGACAACAATCACATAAGTCAAGTCAAAAAGAATTTATTAAGTTTATACTATGTTTCAGGCACTGTGCTGAGTTCTAAGGATGCAAAAAACAGTCCCACTCTCAAGGAGTCCACATTCCCCTTCTTGCTATGCTTCTTACTTTCCCTGTATCATCTGCAGTATCACCCTGAAATATCCATCAGCACCTGTGGTTTTCTCACCCCAGAATATCCTTCTGCTATGCTAACCTCCTTATCCCAATGATAAGTACTTCCTGTGGCCTACATTTTATGGAGGGGACCAGTCTGGCTAAATCATCATGCCCCTGTGCGAGGTTCCTTTTCCCACTTTCTTTCTGTGTGTTGTCTTTTCTTTCTGTGTATTCTCTTCCCCCATTTCGTTTTAAGCTTCTTGAGGGAAAAGACTGCCTTTTTGTTTGTATGCCTATGTCTATGTGTATGCTTATCACAGTATCTGGCACATAGTAAGCACTTAATAAATGCTTAGAGCCTTGTGGTCCTGAGACAGTATGTTCTGAAATAGTCAAAGGAGAATGATGCCATATGTTTGAGTTGTAGTTGTATGCTGCGCTATCTTAGAAGATGGAATTTTTGTTCAAGGAAGATTCACAATTATAAAAGTACTGTCATAGAAAAAAAAAGGCCTATTTACCTACAGCCAACACAACCCTCATTAAAGTCATGAACATGGAACTCTATTATAGCTGGACCACCATATATAACTCTGATCTCAAGTACTACCAGTAAACTGAATACAGACCCAACCCAGAAATCTGAGGAGACTTTTTGTTTGAAATGTTGGCTTTGTGTGTAAATGAGTAAGGTTTGTCTTTCTTTGCCCAATTCCTAGGTTTTAAAAACATGAATACTGACCTATCATGAAGTAAACAAAATGAAAGTTTCTAAGCAAAAGATCACTATAAACCTGTTCACCTGGGGGCCCAAATATATGCCACAATAAGAAACTTCACTTTTTCTGTCTTATCTCAGATATCTGGTTATCATAGACATACTTCTCCACAGCATTAGTCATGATTTAGAGATTTAAATTTCATTCCCTGAATCAACAACAGAGTAAAGCTATTGCTTCTTAATTTACAGACCTGGAAAAAAATCTATCTCAACACTAATTCTGAGGATTTCTTAGGCAGTACGTTTTATGTGGAATTCATAATGAAGCCCTCCAATATTATCTTCTGACTGAACCAAATTTCACACTTCTAATTGTCTAAGAAAAGACCCTTGTCAGTGAGATGCATTACTTACATGTCACTGAAATGAAAAATTACTCTCCAAAATCCATGCTATCCAAAACACATAGACACAATCTTGCCAATGGGTCAACAGAATGCAGCAAATTCATGCTTTATAATATCAGTGAATCTTTTTTTTATATTGAAAACTATGCTCATATTGAAAAAGGTCACACCCTAGGAGAGTTTGGCATTAAAAATCCATCAGATGCAAGCTTAAGAAATGTAAAAGCAATTTACATCATTTGACATCAGATAATAGTCAAGTCGCTGAATATTATCTTATTAAGAGGCTCCATGGCAAAATAACAACTCCTTTACAGCATAAACAATGTGTGTACACATATACACATATGTATATATGTATACACACACACACATACATATACACACATACATACCCAGTTGCACCTACTACAATGCCCTGTACATATCAGGCATTTAATAAATATTCATTGGACAGGATAACACAATATTTGCAACTTAGTTTAATACTTTGATCTGTGAACGAGAGCAACTGCTGACATCCTGAGTTGACTATCACAGATTATGTATAATCTGTCTCGGGAGTTCAGCTATTAAAAAGTCACCCCCTCATCTTTTCTTGTTAATCAAACTGCCCAGTTAATTTGAATGTGCCAAACTGGTCCACATGTTGAACTGCAAATGTGCATTGCTGGTGGGTAAGGTTGGGGTGGGTAGGAACGAGAAAGTTCCTACAGGATTAAAAACATTCACAAATCACCAACATTAGCTGCCTTCCAAGGAAGAATCTCGATTTGTGGGGAACTGGCTTTGCCAGTCCATAAAGTAGTCATCGTGTCATGGTGACATGCAGGAAAATCTTTGCATGGAAACACTAGAAATACCTCTGTTTAGTGGCCTGATATTGAAAAAAAAACTGTAAGGAAATGTAGCAATGTAAGAGTCCTCAATCTTATCTGCCAAAGGCGGTTTCTTCACTTCTCCACACTTAACTATTCCATAGATGGTAAATAAAAATCCTAAGTCAAAGATTCATTTTTATTTTTTTAGGGCTATATCATGGAGAAAAACATTGATTGTGACATGTTCTTTTTCATAATGACTCAAAATACACCTAGTTTGATCTCAAACCTCTAATAAAATAGTCATGGTTCTCTCCCTGTTACTTAAAACACAGAAATCACCAGATACTATCACTTTTGACAACAGTTCTGAATTTATCTAATTAAAGTTGGCACCAGCATTCCTCACTAAAACTACTTTCACCCAACAAACTATCAAATCTTAAAAGATGGCACCAATTACTAAGATGACAGGAAAAAGAATAGTGGAAGAGATGAGCCAACCAGATCTGCAAAGTTTCTCCTCATACTGCATATTCATCCAATTCCAACAAGAATTAATTGAACTAAATTAATACTGTGGTGACATAAGACTTGCCTAGCTTGTTTGTAAAACACTTATCTGAGGACTTATAATACAAAACAAGAAGAGATCATATATACTACCATTTCTGCACCTAAATTTGACTCATTTGTAGCACAAGAATCAGTCTTTGCTAGAAATGTCAGGCCTGGAATAATTTGGACCCAAGCCACTAGAATTCAGGTCCACTGGCCTCAGTCATACAAGGTCCAGAGTACAGATGGGTTTTTGTAGCAACATCATTTTGAGGAAAGCAAACCCCACTGTGCAGGGTAGTTGGGCAATATCAGAGTCAGAAGAATTATCTTCTCAAGCATCACATAACACTGATTTCTTGGCTATAAGTCCCAGGACCACAGTACTTCATAAAAGTGAAGACAAAAGTAATCCTTCTGTCGTCATGAATTTGCCACAGTAGAGTAAATGAGTGTTCTTCCTTAGTTTATCACAGACCAAAAAAAAAAAATAAAGTCTAATGAAAGTATACCCCCTTGCTGGTTAAAATGTTAGCTAATCAGAGAGGGTGTGTTATTGATATATGCCAAGTAGTAGTGATATCAACTACAGCAGAAGCAATATATAGCTCCCTAAGCCCATGCAAGTTGGTTAGTTTTCCTTAAAAGATAGAAAACGTAGTTGGCTCAGTAGACTAAAGGTTTAGACTGTTGAAATAATGTCCTGGTCACATGAGTACAAAACCACAAGTAAAAGCTCCCAAGTAAAAGCTTCCAAGCCCTGAAGCTTGGAAGACTACAATGGACAACTTATGCAAGAGAGCTTTGATTAGCTGAGTAACTGGTGATCATCCTATTAAGGCTAAGCAAAAATTATTTATTTTATTTTTAATTTATGAAATAAAACAAGCATTTCCATAACATAGTAGAATTTTTTAAAAAGATGATTGTACATGAAACTACAAATCCATTATGTACAACATGCCATTCTTTTTTAAATATATAATAAAGTTATCATGTAACTTTTCCCCCTTTTTTAATTCCCCCCAAGGGAAAGAACTGATAAACAGAAGTATGTATAGAATGATTTTACATGTATATATATGTGTGTGTGTGTGTGTGTGTGTGTGTCTAATGGTAGCTTCGTTTTGTTAACTGTTGGTATCTTATTTTGGTTCTAATATCAAACCTAAACTACCAGGGGGCTGGCCTGAGTCAGGCCTAGCCAAGAATAGCAACACAACATTTTTTTTACCATAATAATTATGGTTATAAAACTATAATAATAACTGTATAATTTTACTATAGTAATGTACCATCAGGAGCTACAAAGTGAAGGAACAGGATCTTTTGAAATCTTTCATTTTTACCATTAATGAAAAGTCCAGAAATAAATCCCAAGTCATTTAAAAGAGAGATCCTACCTCCTACTCCCCATGCCATTTTAAAATTAGACCATAAAAAACTGTGCAAGTTCAAAAGTGACACCTTTTGGCCTTTTGAAAACGATTTCCACTATTCCTGTCTTCCTTCAGATGTCTAGAAGCATAATATATAAATTCACACACAGCATCCACTATCTTTAATGGGTGCTACATGTTTATGTCAGTGGAAGTATAGATCCCTTACAGAAGTTGAAATGGAAAAAAAATTTTTTTAGTCTCATCTGTTTTCTTTGTTCTGTTATTCATATTTCTGACAGATAATTTATTTGGGCCTATAATTTTTACCAATTTTCCATATCAATTATAATATTACCTAGATCAGAGATTCTTAACATTTTTTGTGTGTCATGGATACCTTTGTAAATCTAATAAAACTTACAGCTCTCTTCTCAGAATAAGGTTTTTAAGTACATAAAATGAAATTTGTAGGAGTGCAAAGCACTGATTATACTGAAATACATTTATCAAAATATAAAAAAGGAACAAGTTCTTCAAAGATCCAAAATTTAGGACCCCTGACCTAAATGATACAAGGGTACAACTTTTTACCTTCCCCCATCCCACCCCACCCCCACACCTTCCCCACCCCCACCCCCCACCCCTGCTCTTTCCTAACACTCATCTCCCAGTTTCTGGAGCATTTCATAGGATCCTAGAATTGGAGATCTGGTATTGTCGAGAAAACTAGAGGCCAGAGTGATACAGTAACTTGCCCAAGGATACACCTTCTTATCAAAGAAAAAGAAGCAAAGAGAACGATGAAAATTATCTTCCATGCCTACTTAGTTTCTTTATTCTTTCTTTTAGTGGCTTCTTGATGCCCTGTTAAAATAGAGTCCTCCTCCACCAAACAAGACAGTAGAATATCAATGAGATTAAACATAGAAGGCTACAACTCAATTGATAATTCCTAATATTATTCTCTAAATTTCTTACATAGCTGCTTTTCCTAAATACTTATTCTGACATGAGAGAGATGTAATCAATGATTTGGGGAGATCCAGAGTTCCTAAAGCCCTCATTTCAAAACTCAGTCTCAGAAGGTTGAATTAACTTCTCCTCAATCCTCGTCAGATCCCACCCAACCTTGCAAGGAATTTAATCTAAGGTGGGGAAGTCTATTGTGCTGTACTCAGGTTAGGGTGGGGATAAATTCTTTGATTAGATTGCTCAAGGTTGGGGGAAATTTAGAAGTAAATGATGTCAAAGTTCATTAGAATAGGTCCAGCCCCTCAATGTAATATTCATTCCCCCTCACTACTTGTTAACTAATTAATGCCACCCTCTGCAACACCCACTTTTCCAAGGGCATATAAGTCTTGAGCCCACCACCAAGATGGTCTTTGGCATTCAAGAGTGCCACTAACCTCTTTTATTAAAATGCTAGCATTATTAATAAAATGACTAATTACCCAGAAATTATGTCTCTGGAACTTTTTAAACGTCACAGTCATAAAATAGGATATACAGTAAGCTAAAAAGAAACATACACTCAGGAAGAACAATAGGTAGGAACCAGAAAGAAAAAGAAAAGTCCCTTCTTCCTTTCCCCTAAGATAGAAGAGTCAAGCCAGATTAATCCTATGGGGTACAAAAGTAACATAAAATAATCTGTAACTGAATCTAAATTTAATATGAGTTTATAACATAGTACCATTATTAGAAAGCTGCCATTTATACTGCGATTCATTGACAATGATAAGGTATTCAGGGACCTAGAATTTACCCTTCCTTGAGATGTGATATTGCACATTGCAACTTTTAAACTTATTTTTTGTCTTCATATTCTAAGAGATGTGGAGAAAGACTGAAGGGAAGAAAGATAATCCCTATTAGATAATAAGGAGAGTACAGGAAATTTTTCTTTTGCCTTAACAAGAGAAAGTCAATAGGTGAGTTAAATATCTTTATATAAAGCATAATTTTAAAGACACTGACTACTTGCTTTCCATTTCTACCATGGATAGGAAGAAGAGGAAGTGAGATTAAACTATAAAATGATAAGAACTCACTCACTGTAGGACTGATTAAACACTGGAACAAACTATCACAGACGGTTGTGCAGCCTGAGGGGAAAGGTGGGAAAGGAAAGAGCAGTCAAAAACAGTTTTGAGCTGCAATGAATTATAGCAGAATCAATAACCATTAAGTCAGACCATGGTATCATGGTGTGCACTCAAATCTAATATTCTATCACCTCTCTTCTCCGAGTGTGAATTTGTTGGTTTAGACACATGTGGCCATTGACAAATGGCACACATTTTATGTGAGTAGGGAATATATTTTGCTTCTTTTGTATCCCTAGTACTTAGCATAGTGCCTGGCATGTAGTAGGCACTTAATAAATGTTTATTGATTGATTGAATGTGCTTGATTTCTAGCCTTGTCTTTACCCATATTTTAAATGCTTATTCAGGTATTTTCTTTTCTTTGGGTATTCAGTGAAATTCCTCATTCATCCAGGAGGGTATTCCATTACTCCAAGGGATCTATGATATATATGTGTGTGTGTGTGTGTGTGTGTGTGTGTGTGTGTGTGTATACATATGTATGTATGTGTATATACACATATATACATACACACACACACACACACACACATATATATATACATACAGATATACGCATTCTTTTTAAAACTCTCAAACAGTACAGGACTTCCTACATAATAACAAGATAACTTACTACAAGCTTATTTTCTTTGTCATCTCTGATGTAATCTCTCAGCAAAGAACTAGGTCATATCCTTGACTCCCTACTTAATTCAATTCTGTGAGTATAGACATACTCAATTGATCAAAAACTTTTACTAATGTCTACTATGTACCAAGTGCTATGCTAGGCATTGAGGACCCAAAAAAACAAACAAAATGGGCCATTCCCTGAAAAAGCTTATATTCCATTTGGGTATACAACATGTATGTAAGTTTATACAAAATACATATATATGTATACAACATGTATGTAAGTTTATACAAAATACATATATATGTATATGTATATATGTGTATATGTGTGTGTGTGTGTGTGTGTGTGTGTGTGTGTATACACACACCCAAACTAATTTCAGGGCTCCACTAACAGATGGAAGGGTCAGGAAAGACTTCATGTAGGAGATCTGAAGGAAACTAGTGATTCTTAGAGGTGAAGGTGAGGAGGGAGATCTTCCCAGGAGGCACACAATACAGCTTACACCACGGCACTGAGACAAGAGGTGGAATGTACTATGTAACAAGATGGCCTGGCCTGGAGGTTGTATAAACAGGTGTAATGTACAGTAAGCCTCAAAATATAGTCTGGAGTCAGGTTTTGAAAGGCTTTAGAACCAAAGCCAAGATCTACTGCTCCTGTTTCACAAGACCTTAGTGGAAGCAGACTCCCAAATAAAAGGGATGCCTTCAGCAGATATGAAATAGAGCTAGATCACATTTCTCACCCTGGCCCTTCTGGAAAATTTCAAGTCTTATTTTGCATGTGCAACAGAGGTTTCTATTCCTTATATTTGCTAAAAATAAATAAGCAACAAGTAGTTTAGAGAAGAAAATGAAGTATGAATTGTGAAAGAAAGGAGTGGTTTTCAGATTGAAAAGGCATGGATTTAATGCATTTGTATTTCATGTCTGTACTACTTGACTAACAAGTAAATTATTTACTACGGAGAAACAAAATGCCAACTGAAAAAGTGACCATTCAAATCAGAAGTATGCCTGAGATATAATCCAAAGTATTTTGAAGGTCCATATTTTGCTTTTAGTTTCAATTATCTTTTCTATTACTAATCTTAAGTCAAACAGGAAAAAAAAAAAAGATCTTTCATTGAGTAGCAACACTTACTAGATATAGAGAACGACTGGGAAACTTGCCTCACCACATCCACAAATGAACTGATTAGAATTTTAAGATCATCTCTAACTCAATGAGTTTAACAGTATCTGAGACTGGGGCAGCTAGGTGGCACAGTGGAGAGAACACTGGGCCTGAAGTCAAGAGAACCTCAAATCTTGCCTCAGACCAGCCATTTGACACTTACTCGCTGTGTGACCCAGAGCAAGTCACTTTATCCCAATTGCCTCACCAAAAAAAGCTTTCAGCATTTTTTCATTTGCCCTTAATATGGCAGAAAAGGGGAGAGGAATGGGGAATAGGAAAAGGAGTTCTAAAACTAAGGGAAAATCAATTGTAGTTGCTGATATCATTATATGGTGTAAACTATAAGATAATTACAAAACATTAAAATACTTCAAAGAAATTCATTAAACTCTAGGAAAATGGAAGGTCTAGGAAAATGGAAGGTCTTTTTAAAAAAAATATGTGAGTTTCCATTTATGAATCAAGTCTAAGGAATTTCTTGGCAAAAAATTAAATGAGAAAAATCAGTGGAGATTGAATCAGCACAATTGTTCCAAGAGTCTCCATATTTTTATGCATGTGGAATGGAGGGGATCCTACTACAGGAAATCTGTGGGTAAGTAGTATCCTCTACAGCATCTCTAGGAGGTGTGCTCTCTTGTCCCTGAACATTTTAAAGATGAGTTTTAATCAATGCCTCTGGTCAAGTGCAAGTACAAAATGCACCTACATGTGGGAGGTAAGTGCTGTGATTCTTTCCCTTTGTATATATATATGGATATTATATAGCATTGTAAATGAAGAATAGTCTGAAGATCAGATTGAATTGGTTGGTAAATAACTGATTTGAACCCTTGTACTATAGAATAGAAGAAAATGTAAAATGCTGGAGAAACATAATTATTTTTAAAAATTCAGAAATAACAAAATATAAAAGCATAAATTCATAAATCAATGGGATATAAGTATTAATAGTTTCCTATTCTGATGATTTGATGCAAAAAATATTGACTCAATATGCACCTATAGTTCAATATAGTAACCAAAAAAGCTAATTTTCTTACATTGCTTTAAGGGAAGCATAGTGTTCAAGACTAGGTTATAGTCCTGTTGTCCTCTGCCCTGGTCAAACCATATCTGGTTTAGTTCCTGGCACCCTTGTTTAGGAAGCACTATAATATGATTAGAGTGCAGAGGAGAGCTACTCATACGGGTCTTGAAATCATGACATATTCAGAGTAATCTCAGAACTGAAGATGTTTAACCTTGAGAAAAGAAGACTTACGGGGGATATAACAGCTTTCTCCGGGTACTTTAAGGGTTGGTATATGGAAAAGAAAATAGAAAATATGGATGGCTCTGGAGGACAGAAGGTATGCAATTGGAAGAAGTTGCAAAGGAAGCGTATTTCATCTCCATGTAAAGAAAATATATTTGTAATTAGAAGTATGCACAAGTGGAATGTGTTCCCCTTCCCTAGAGGTTTTTAAGCAAGGATGTTGCTGAGGAAATTCTTGATCAGTTACAGGTTGGACTATGTCTCTGAGATGCCATCAGAGTCCGATATCCTGCAATTCTATGATTTAAAGATGCAGATATTTTTCACTTTTATTAGTATTCCAAAGTAATCAACCTTCTTCTAAATTGTTACTCTATGAGGTTTTGCATCCTAATGTAATGATCAAAGGACAATAAGGTAAGTATCCTCAGATTGGTTCTGGTTTGACCACTGGTTTGCAAGAAAAGATGAGGGTAAGTACACAAAATTTTTGTAGTGCAGGATTCAGTAAAACAGATATCCACACAGGATGGAAGACAACTTGTTCTGTTCTTTGTAAGCTCTGCATGGTAAGAGAAATGGCTCTAAATACTGTACAATATTTCTTCATGTAGCGATATTAAGTGCTTATTCAAGAAGAAGGATTTGGCCAAGAGCATTAATTGCTTGTAATTGCAAGTAGGCAAAAAAAAATAATAATGTTATTGAATAGTTTTCAACTTCCAGAGATCTGGAAAATTTAGTAAAGATTATATATCATTAAGAAGATTGGTGTAAAACATTTCAGCAATATGGTCATATTTCTTTGAAAATTATGATTGGGTATTGTTAACATGTAAATAACACTGACTTTTGTGGCTTCAATAGCTCTGAGCTACTATGAGAGAGGTAGAAGAAAAAATGGGAAAAGAAATGAGAGGTATGCAAGAGAGAGTCAATAGCTTGGAAAAGGAAAGACAAAAATTAACTGTAGAAAACAAGTTCTTAAAAAATAATTGGCCAACTGGAAGAAAAATACACTGAAGAAAACAAGTCCTGGGGGCAGGTAGGTGGCGCAGTGGATTGACCACCAGCCCTGAAATCAGGAGGACCTGAGTTCAAATCTGTCCTCAGACCAAATGCTTGACACTTATTAGCTGTGTGACCCTGGGCAAGTCACTTAACCCCAATTGCCTAGAAAGAAAGAAAGAAAGAAAGAAAGAAAGAAAGAAAGAAAGAAAGA